>NW_011948427.1:4588611-4612286 GCF_000503995.2 Ceratosolen solmsi marchali | reverse complement strand
CTCTCCCGCACCAGGAATGCAATGACCGGAGCGCTCGCGCGAACAATGGCGCATATATAATTAACGATTCACCCGGGGTGCCTCTTCCTGTCCTCCTCCTTCCCCTCCCCACCCCCATATTCCTCATCCTCCTCTTTCTCCTTCTCCTCGTTTCCCTCCTCTGTCGCCACCCCCATCTTGCCCTCTACCTCCTGCTTAGCACGGCTCTAAAATTCCCCGGAGTTCTTTTCTCCTCGATGCCCGCGCGCCATGAGCTGCGGCGCCTAGTCTTTCTCTCCCTTTCCCCTTCCCGTTTCTCCGTCCCCCTTGGCCTCTCCTCTATTTTTCAGAGGTTCGCCGAAAGTCCCTGGACGCGTGTCGTGATTGCCGATTGCGCAGGGATGTGCCGTCCCAAAGATGTTATTAAAGCCGATTAATTCCGATGCTGCATCGACTATCGATGCGAGACTCGCATAAGAATATTATCCACGGAAGTAATTAATTTCATGGTGATTTTTGTTTGACAGCTACTTTGGATTTATGATTTTTCATTCCTTTGGCTTTATTTTATTTCAATTGTTTATAAGAAAACACGCTGCTGAAAATATGAAATTTTCCTTACCTACGCTACCTCCCGTATCAAATATATGTACATTGCATATGTATAATGAAAGGTAGTATTTTACGTAATCTATCATTAAAAAATGGCAATATCATTTATCAATAAAAAATTTGAAATAATTGAAAACAATTGAAATTAATGGTTTACCGAGATATATATTATTATTCAATTTAGGATATTTCTTCAATGGATATCTTAATAAATAAATATTTCATGTTACTACTTTGAGTAAGTATATTAAAATTACGTCGCACTACGTCTTTGACTATTAATCTGTAAAACAATTTTTTTTTTTATCTAAATATATAATATCATTAATTTAATCGCATAATTGTAATAGCATAGTGGAAAGTCTTATTGCCATTAATACTCAACATAATTAAAGAATGCCTGTATTTATATTAATGACTTATAGATTTTAGTTTGAATGCTATAATTTTTTTTTCTCTTTTACAGGTAAGCTTTATAATTTATTACTTCCTTAAATCGTCGATCTTAGCGTAAGTAAATAAAGAGTGTTTAATTACATGTATAATACTCAACGTCTTAGCAATACATTTATAATGTGACTATTAATGACTCGTATACAATATTGCTCGAGTTCAAACTAATATCGTTAATATGCCCATAAAAATAAAACGGATCAGTAATATTTGTCGTTATAGTCATAGTCAGCTTTTTATTTTATTTTTATTTTATTTAATGAAAACTTACGTACACCCTGATCATCATTATGTTCTTTTCAGTTACATATTTTTCAAACATAGTTTCTTATTCCGAACATATTTGAATTCACAAACAATATATTTTTAAGATTAAAACTAGATTTTATTTAGTGAAATTCTTTATTAAAGTAACTTTACCAATACATGTGCAGCATAATTAGAAATACGAGTATATTTTTATTAGACAATGATCGATTGCTCAAATATTTTTTAATAAAATTACGCCAAATGACATTATTTTATTAATTTATTTTTGTTAAAAAAAAAAAAAAAAAAAAAAAAAAAAAAAAAAATACTACAGTTAAACGACTTTGCAATTAGAGATAATGAAGATATTGATATAAGTGTACTAACCATAATTCGAATATAATAGTTTTGCATGTTCCTATTGTACTCTCGGATATTATTATATATTTGGAACTATGAAAAAAAAAAGAAGAAAAAAAATCATTTCCACTAATTTCTCATGCAAGTAGTTCAAGGAAATAATTATTATATGCTAGCAACCATATTTCTTGAATTGCATCGTGTGCGAAGGAACTCGAGGATGAACGACTAGATTCAGATAGGTGAACAGGCTCATTGAAAAGTTGTGAGAAACGTTTTCCAGTTAAATGTATACCCACTACTATTAGTGCATTGAATGAAAATCCGTTGCTCAAGGAAATTCAGCGCCACTCGTCAGCAGAACAAGATTCGCGTAATCTCGCCTCGTTAGTTTCCGAATGCAATTATCGCGGCAAACCCTACCTTAGGTGTCAGTTAGGAAGGGATTGAAGGCAGAAACCCTGATGGTCCTTGTGCGAAAATCGCACTTGCCCCACGTGCGTTCTACCTCCGACCAATCAATGTCCATTGGCTTTACGCGCGCGTTCCCGTGCGCGTGCCATCCCTGCGGGGCGCATCGTCGGATTCCCACTAATTCCCTCATTACCAGCCATCGAATTTAATTAGCCTAATTATCCGCGGGCCAAGGGCGAGTGAGGCGCAAGGCGCACACGTCCATGTCCAGCGGGAGACGAAGTACCGGGATCTCGTGGCACCGGAATCACAGTACGCGCTAACGAGTAACGTGCGTGAACGATAGGCAAGTTCGCTTCGATGATAATATCCGGCAAATAATTTATCTCACCGTCGATTAGCGCTTTTGGATATTTGCTTGAGGAAGTGCCACTGAATGCCGATTCCTTGATTAATCTCGCATCGCCGCTCTTAGTCAATCGTCCTCTTCCTATGTGCTTTCAATTTAATTTGTGCGCGCGGCTCCGCAATCCGCTTACGCGATAAATAATTGCGATGGTAATTAGATTTGATTATTTTATTTTTAAGTATGCTCTAAAATAGCGATAAACTGCCGAGAGGTTAGGCAGGCTATCGCTTAGTCTAGTATTTCTTGAACAGGGATAATTAAATTAAACGAGGATGGAACCAATTAGGTTTTTATATTATTTTTGGAGTAACTTTACAAAAAACAAAAAACACAAAAAAAAAACAAAAAAAAAAAAAAAAAAAGAAAAGAAAAAAAAACAGAACCCCACATTTAAAATGATTTATTTGCGTCAATTAAAACGGTACGACATCAACGACATTCTATAGAAAATTCTGCAACCTCTTTAATAATCAAAGCTTTGATATGTAATTGTATGGACGTGTCGTCATTGAATAAAAGTCGAAACGAAATGCGACTCATAAAGAAGGTACTGGCCAATTCGATGAATGAAATTAAATTTTCTTTCAATGCTGCCTACCGTGGAGTACGTTACCAGCACGTAAACTGTTTTATAGCTCAGAGATTGAAAACATTGTTAGCATTCAGCAGTCGTGATGACACCAACGTTTTTATTTATTTATTCCACGGGTACCCTTATCGGTTTCGCGTTCTGATTAATAATGAATGATTACAAAGATAGAGTACGGAATGAAATACGAAAACAAATACAAATAAAACAACATCAAATTTGTAAACGAATCACTTTGGGTTTATCACATTTAATATACGTACATTTCTAATGAGTCAATCCAATCTTTTTCAGCCTAACATGGTAATTATTATATTCGCAACATACAACAGTTATACGTTACGTTCTCGCATTTGTTAATATTTTATTATAGCCTTTTAAGCATTTGAATTTGATCGAGGGGAAGGGGGGGGGGGTCAAGTTGTTTTTAAAAATATGAAGAGAATTTTAACTTCCGATTAGTTGTGCATCTCATAATCATGTATAACATAACCATTCTAATCCGTCCTTATCATGATTATGATCGCATTACTAGTGATACCGCGTAATAAATCAACGATTAATCTTATCTCATTTGAAGAAATGTATTTAATTTATATATTTAAATTGTACAATAGTATTTTCAAATAGCTTAGATGTATTATACTTTGTATTATATCGAAAGAACATTTTCAAATAATTTTGCTTAAATTAAGAAGTAATTTATAAATCGCCAAGATGAAAAGAATGTGGGAGTTAGTCATAATACTTTTAACTTTTATTCGTAATACACATAAGCCTAGTCTAAAGAAACGTATACTTCCTTTGTGATGATCTTGTGGGCTTTTTTTAATCACTATTTTTCTTAATTGTACGTCTCTATTAGCAGACAATTAAACATCCAATACGACCATGGGTATTTAGAACATAAATTTTTTTTCCCTTTTTTTTTCATTAAAAAGAAATACTATTTATGACTGTAATACTCTTGTATTTCATAATAAAATTTATATATATAAATTTATATAATAAAATAATAAAATAATAAAGTAATAAAATTGCATGATCGTTAATTAAGCATGAAAGAATGTAAATGTGCGTGTACGTACAATTACTGTGTGTAGTAAATGAAAGCTTTTTGCTTAAATTTCTTGATTATTTTTATTTTCAAAGCTTTATAATCGAAGCTCAGTATTGAACTTGACAGTATTTGAACAAAATTTGTTAATATGTTTATAGATTAAAACGCATTAATCGATAAAATACAATATCAGCGTTCTTGAAGCCAATCATTCGTAGAATTTAGTGAAGAACATTGAATTGGAGGAATATAACTACTTTCATCGAATATCATGAAAATTAATGAAACCTTGTATAAATAAAATTATTCGTACTATTTTGTAAACAAACAATAAATTGATAAAAATACGGGCATTTAAATATTACAAGAGACACGCGTTGAAACCGGTTTTCAACAAGCTTCCAAGCTGTTAGAAATCAAAAACTATTCTTATTTTACTTAAGCTGCTTTCCGCTATCTTGTATAGATAGGTTGGTGTTAACTGGATAAACACATGCACGCGCGCGCGCACCCACGCACGCACACATACGTAGCTCATTCTTAATGCCACGCTGGCTGAATTCTTGAACATTTTCTAAAGGTGAAAATATTCACTAATGCTCACATGTTTATTAATTCCCCAGTTACTTATTCTTATTCCTTACATTATCGCGATCCAATGAAATTCATTCTGACTGTAATTAAAAACACTCGAATTCGATTGTTAATAATTTCATGGCAAGCTTAATGGTTAATATTATTAATTACTGCAGTAGGCGATTTTTATTCGCAGTAATTCAATTTATTCAGAATGAATTTGTGCATCGCTTGTTCAATAAATGTTTATTTTGTCGTCTTATTATAAGGACATAATAAACGGTCAGTATATTGATTGGTGATGTTCCGTTAAAAATACAAAAGAGCAAAAAGAGATGAGGAACGGAAGTTATAAAATAACAGGTGGACGCTGAACGGGCGAAAGAGTAATGGCAAAATGGCTGTCGCTGTCACGACAATAAATAATACATTTTTCACGGTAAATATTTTTGGCACGAGGGAGGGACGTCTCGCGCTCGCGGCTCACCGTATCAAAAGTCGCGCCGTTGCACATCAGACCACACCGGCGCACAGGAAAAGATGACTCTCTTCCTTGCATTGTCTTTACCGTCGGTAAGCACTTTTGAAGACATGGGAGCGGATGCGCGAGTCGTTTGCTCCGTCAGCTGCCAACTTGGATTTCCACGACTCTCCCCACTCGATCTCTTTCACTCCACCTTCTCTCTCTCTATCTCTCTCTCTCTCTCTCTCTCGCTCTCTCGTACTTTACACTCAACCTTCAATTCTCAGATGAGTGCAGAGGGAGGTATGATAAACGTCATTTCTTACTCTATATTCGTACGAATCGTTGTGTGCGCGAGATATTAACAGAATCAAACCTTATGGACGGTCGATAAATCATTCTAATCGGTGATAAGTTCTATCGGATCTCTCTATATATTGAGAAGTATTTGAATGAAAAGCGATGATGGAACGATGGATAAGAGTTATAAAATCACGTTCAATGGATTGTACATTACTAGGGTTTACCATTTGCGAATTATTGATAAATTGTTTACATTTCAACGTATTAAATGTTATATAAAACGATAACCGTCATCTTCTAAATATGTATATATAAACAAAAGAATAAATTAAAACAATAATTCAACTTTTTAAACGAATATTGCATAAATATTTTTAAAACTCCGATAGCTAATATTTATTATTAAATGATTTTTAATACGATTTTGAAATAAATTAAAGCATATTTTAAACAAGATTTGCCATTTATATTTTGCCAAACATATTTAATAATATTGTATCCAATGAAAAAAGTTTATTTCATAATATAATATAAGTAATAATATAAGTAAGCTTGTTAAACAAACAGATGCATTTAAAACTTGTGTCGTTCGACTGACTCGTTGGCTGTCAAATTTTTCAGTATTTTCACTTTAAAATTAATTCATTATTTAATGTTAAATAAAAAGCATCGCTATTTTTATGTAATATAATTGCTTGATAAGCTTATAAAATTCACTATTTCATAAAACTGATACAACACGAGTACCGTAACAACTAAGGTAGCTAAGGTAACATTTTTTTGCCAATAGGATAAAAATTTCATTCTTACTGTATCAAAAAGTGACAATAATTGCTTACTACATTTATTGATTTATTTCAATGGTAAATACAACAAAATAATCATACTTTTATTGCAATTTCTAAGTAAAATATGCCCTTTCACTTGAGAAATCATAATTAATTATGCTTGAGTTGAACTAAATTCATCCATCACAGTATTAAATATTTTTCATCAATACCAAAATTTCAATACAAAATACCGATATGTTTATAATGAGTCTTTAATAAGTTAAGCAAATAGTGTAAAACCATATATAGTACAATCTGGTTTTCTACAATATTTATCTTTCCCTTATTGTACCGGCAAATCTCTTAATTTGCTTGAAGTTTATAAAAATATGTGGCAAATGATGAAAGCCTTGAACGTTGAAACCGACCAAAAGCTCGATTCGCCAATGCCACTTTGCGATTTCCAAGCGTCGCAAGAAATGTGATAAATATGCACTTAAAAATGGAAAATATGAGCAAGGAAGGCTGATTGTTATTTTTTATCTTTGTTTATTTAATTTTTTTGTCCAGGCAAAGTGGCTCTTTTTGCGGAGGCGCCTCTTAGCCGCGTTGTGCCTTTATATAGTGACCGCGTAGGAACGTATCTCCTTGAATATCCGTGTCGCCTCGGCTGCGAATCTCCGGCGCAGAAATTTCGAAAGTTCCGGGTGGAAGGGAGGGAAGGAATCGGTGCGTCGCGGTCCCGAGGCGTGGGAAGAGGAGGCCGTCGCGGTGCCGGACGGACGTTTTGACGGGAAAGGCTTCATTATCAAACTCACGAATTACGCACTTTTTCATTCATTGTTAAATTACCGGGCATGATTATCCAGTTGAGAGAGTCCACGTTCGCTCGGTCTTGCGAGTCTCCGATTTGTACTCTCTCACTCTCTCTCTCTCTCTCTCTCTCTCTCTCTTTATCTATCTATCTATCTATCTATCTAATCTATCTATCTAATCTATCTATCTAATCTATCTATCTAATCTATCTATCTAACCTATCTATCTATCTCACCCTCTCGCTCTTTTCGCGAGAACCTTTAATGCGCGCGTGTACGATCCTGTACAACTCTTGAATACAAGCTTGAATTCAACAGGTACGGCCACGACATCCGAATGAACGCTCACTGACGACACTTTCTTGCTCTCTTCATTACCATAAATTATGCTATTCATTTTAAAGTTGTTTTGACATAATGTTTTAAATAAATCGATGATTTACTCAAATGAGATAATGAATGACATTGACGAGGAATAGAATCGAATTAGCAGCTTTTACGCGAACGGCCGATCACAGTTTATTTGGATTACACTCAATTATTGTAATAGTAAAATAATTTATCTTCCATACTTGTAAGACACACGATTTAATATTAAATGCAATGTTATGGAAGAAGTTTTTTTTGTTTTTTTTTTGTTTTTTTTTGTTTTTTGTTAAGGACGTTCATCGACTGTATTGCAATATTTTCAAGTGAAACCTTTCTGCATCTGCTTCAGAGACAGAGAGGGAAACGCAAATTCATTACACGCAAACATGTGCCAGTACGAATAATATAAATTCTTAAAGCATCGTTCGAATTTCATCTCTATCGATCATAAAATTAAATTTAATATTTACATTTCATTCGAATTTTGGAGCTATGATAACAATATCGGCCGAATGTTGGCACGAAATTCAACAAGCGAATTAGGTCTGAAACAAAAATAGAAGCACTAATGACATAACTGAGTCAAGCATCCGCTCAATATGGTTATGGTGCGTGACATAGTGTAAAAGGGTCATCCTCCTATATATTCGTTCAGGGGCGACCCACAGCCGGATCCGCTTCAAGCGCCTCATCGCTTCCACTCCGGACGGATATCTCGACATTTCCTTACGCGTCACTGTAATGTGCGGGGGCTAATCATTTTACTCTCCTAGCGCGTGATTCGCAAAATTGCTTATTGCACGTTGATACGTGCTTTTAATACATACATTGAAAACAGCTCGCCTAGAGATATAAAACTCGTGGTAAAAGAGATTTTTCTACTTTTCACGGTGAAATTATCAAAAGAGCGTTAAACGTTGTATTGTAGTGGGTCATTGAATTCCATTTCTTGTTTTCATTTCTTTTTCTTTATTTCTTTCTTTTGGACGAAGCTATTGATTATCGTTCGATAATTATTTTTCTTTATCTAAGTATCAAATTGTTTTACATTAATTGTTAAACTGTAATAATCGTGGAAACCGATTAAATCAAAAAGTTTCGTTGCTAGCGTTAATTCGTCCTAGTTCTTTATTAATTTAAGAGCTATTATTGTGGTGATAAAATTGGCACTTTGCATTTAATAGGAATTATTTACTATTGTTCAATACTCTATGAATTCTTAGTTGATAAAACAAAAAAAGTTTGAATGCTTACCGCGTGCAATTATAAAAATTCAGCTATCATCGAACGCAAGACTTTGGCCAACTCAATGTCAAATAATTTTCTCTATTTCGCTTTAAAAATGAGCGAACCGACGATACGTAAAAAATACAAATTCACTCGACATACACTAGGAAAAATCTAGCATTGCGGAGCTTTTAACAACGTTCGTATAAATGCAATTTAATTATAATGTCCCAGCAAAGTAATATGACATTAGTTTCTCGCGAGATAATTATCGTTAAGACTGAACGACCCATTCTCACACGCATTATTCGCGCACCTACACCTTCCGCCCCGTTTTCTCCTTTGTTTCAAGCTCGTAAACAAATGAGCCATAGAGCGAGTCTACGACTGCGGGTCCCTTGATGATCCCATTTTTTTCTCTCTCGAAAGAATCATGTCTGAAGTCCCCAAGGCGGGTAATCATGCCCAAGTGTACGGTACATCATCAGCAAAAGCGTTTGTAAATTAGGCTGAGATTTGCTTGTAGACGGCAGTGCTTGATAACTCCATATCCGAAAGCGAATAGACGAGAACAAATGTCGAGGTGAAAGACTTTATTACTTGATAAGACAAATTATCAATGGAACCTATAACATCGCAAATAGTTTGAAATTTCGTAATTTAATATTTTGTAACAATTAACATCTCAATGTAACAATAATAATGAAGAGGTCAGTTGAAAGATGACACTTTATTTACTTACGTACATATAGAATATATATTATAACAATCGTTTTACATGAAACCTTTTAAAGAAAAATCTACTATTTAGTTCTTTTTTTTTTTTGTATTATTATGTAATAATTGGTTAATAAGATAATAAATACAGCGGTAAATATAGAGCTTGAGAGATTGTAAAAGGAATTCAAGCCTTGTATTTAGCTTTGAAGAATAACAATCTTGGTGTCTGTTTATTTTAGGAAACAATTGAAACATATACTTTCCATTTTAAAAGATAACTGTTTAAAAAGTCCTATTTCTATTTTAAAATCAGTAATAGATTATTATTTTTTTTTTTTTTTTTTTACAAAAAATTTATCCCTCGAGCCAGATAGATAGTTTGAAAAACTTTTAGCAGTTTTGACTCCAGTGACCAACCATTGATTGATTCATAAAATCATATGGAGGTACGTTTAAAGTCTATCTATATATAACAATTAATAAATAATATTTAAGCAAAAGATGAAAGATAAGGATATTTCTTATAGGTAATAATCTCAAAATATTCACGATGTGTATTACGGAAATACAAATAGACAATATAAATAAAAAATAAAAATCGAAATACGAAATAGTAAATAAAACGTTTACGGAGAGCAATTAATAATTAAATAGCAGCAAGTAACTTTCTCTGACATAATATATTTGTCTAGCGATTGAATATGAAATCAAAAATTAAATATTGGCATTGCAAAATATCATTGTACAAATACGAATGCACTTTATTTTCGCATCTCTAAATGTAATAGTTTCAGTATAATTTAAATATGTGCATAATTACTGCGCTAAGAGGCCAAAGCAAAAAGGAATGAAAATGTTGTAGCAGACCAGTGAAGCGCAGCGAATCGAGAAAGTATATTAAATGCAGTCGTAATTTAAAAATTCAATTTCACAGAGTGTACGTAATTGTACATTTGCGTTCACGATTCGGTTACGCGATACTACATCATTTCGACCCTCCTCGTAGCCGCCATATATCAATTAATTTCGAATAAAACGTTAAGAGTAGCGCTATTATACAATTTTCGTGAAAGACTACCGGCGGATTTTGAAGGAAGGGAAGGATGCACGGAGAGTAAAAAAAATATATATATATACGGTGCCCCGCACTAATAAACTTATTGGATGAAAGAGTGAGAAAAAGAACGAAGATGAAACTAGGTAGGCTGCTGTAAGGGGACCTCTAAGGAAGGAAAAAAGGTCCAATGGAGGTATATACAGCTCGTAATTTCGGTGCTTTGACTCACCGGAAGTTCTTCTAAGCGCCCATGTTATTTTGCGAGATTATCCCGTGGCCCGGCAATCTTGAATGTATCCCCTCATTCTCCACCTTCCTCGCACTTCTTTTACCTCCTCGTATTCTCATGTATAAGCAAGATACTTTGGCAGCTGAATCTCATCGTCTTTTCCAATCTTTTCTGACTCTTGACATTTCTTATCGCAGATCCTATAAATACAGATGCACGCATAAGCGTACACACGGGCACACAAGCAATTTTGTATCTACCGGCTTGAAAATTATCTCGTAAATATGGTACGATTACTGCGAACTTGCCGTACATCTGCAATTATTGTTATAGTTTTTGTAAAAATTCGCACAGCCTACTTTTACCTTTTATACATTCCGTTAGTTTTGAGTAAAACGAGTTGAAATATGCTTCATATATATATAGTTTTGATTTAAAAAATTCTCTGTTAAATTATCATTGCATAGAATAAAATGCATTTTATTATCAGCTCAACAATTTCTACCTTTCATGAAAATTATTAGCTTAACAATATCATAATTTGATAGCGAAAAATATTAAAATCTAACAATTTAATAAGAAATTTAAACTAATTTAAAATTTTGTTTATGCTGTAATTGAATACATTAAATTGACAAAATTATATTACATTATTATTACATAATTAATTAAGTTAATTAGTATCTTTAAATGCTACAATCACAAAATATCTTTATAATTTTGTGTTCCTTACTTCTCATTTAAATGCACGTACGCTCACTCTTGATTTCTCTTTTTATTTTCTATTAGTTCTGGGACAACAACTACATATTTAATAGCTACACATGAATTTGTAGAGATTTTTTTTTTATTATCCGATATATTGCCTGTTTTCCATTGATATATCTTCCTTTTTATCCGAAGGTATAATTTATCTGTTTACATCGAAGAAACGTATGATTACAAATATTATTTTTCTTTAATTTATCCATTCTTTTGTAATCAATGATTTTATTGGAAATTTATGCCTTATAATTTCCAAACCCTAATTAAGCCATTTAAAAATCATTTATGTGAAATCATTTGACGCTTATAAAGTACAATATATAGTGGTATGTGTACTTGTACATGTACTATAATAGCAGATACTTTTCATAAGTAGATTTTCAAATTTAAAATATATTTATAAATGAATAAAAAATAGCAATAAAAAGAGTTTTATTTTATAGGAAAGAATGTAATTATTCATTTATAAAACTTTCTTATCATAAAAATTATACAAATGAATTTTTCAGTTAAGAAAGTGTCGAATAATAATTATACTCTTAATTATGAAGACAATCCGAACGTAATAATAATGTAGTGATAATAATAGTTAATATATATTAGCAAAGCGTATAATACTGCCAATTATAATACAATGTTTGAATATAGAAAATAAATTAATTGCTACGTTCTACCGTCATTTAAATACTATTTTCAAAGACGCTTGTTTCGCTTCTCTGAACAGATACAATTTCATTATTAAGGTACTCCAAGGATTTCCTAACTTTACTGATGTATAACGGAATTTTTGTAAAAAAATTATCTGCAGAGCAGTGGGAAAATCTCTGAACTAGTCAATGGAACGAGTGCATATTTGCTTCTTGCGTTTGTCATTAACACAAAACTAAAAGTGTCTAAGTACTCGTTTCATTTCGGAGATCAGCGTAGCTCAATTATTCACTTTCATTAGTTTATTCTAGATGTGCTTCAATCGTCAAATAATATAAAGCTTAGTGAATTTATTTGCTTAATAAATAATAGTCCGTTTCTTCTTCATTTTAAATAATCAATTGTATTTAGTAAAGTGTGTATAAATATATATATATATATAACAGTAGATATTTATCATTTATTAAAATGCAGTTATTTTATTAAGACTTTTATACATAATTAAACTTAAAATTTTAGCAAAAAAATATTAAAGTTAAAAATATCGTGCTTTGTATTCAATTATTTGTCAAATATGTGATACATTATACCATTTATTGTTCAAAATTGATATCGAATTGGAATATACCAGAATATAACTCCAAGTTAAGGAAACGTAATTACATGTATTATTCTTTTCATTTGATCTATTTTTGGCATGAAAGTAAGACAAACGTTTATAATCCAACTAAAGAATGGACTTTTATTGAAAAGAGTATCCGGTATGATGGCTTTAGATTGATTTCAATTTATCTAAAATGATGTTTATATAGATTACTTTAGACATTCAACGACTATGCATTTTACATAGTAAAAAAATAAAATAGAAAGTTATATTGCTTAAATTACGAACACTCTTTGGTTGTATAATTATAGTGACGATTCTGATAAGAAATTACTAATAATTTATTCGTACATGAAAAATAATAAATTTTTAATGTAATTGCGAGTACTCTAAAATATATTTAAGCAAGCATTGCAAAAAAATTCCTAACCGTATACAAATAAAGATAATTTAATATTACAAATATTATCAATATATTAGTCAGGATTCCTTACTTAATAGGAATAAATCAATGCAGTGTAAATTCATAAAAGTTAATATTCAATTACACATACATATCATTCGCTCAACATTTATCGTGAATATATCACTGTATTAACACCTTACATATACATTAAAGAAATCGATCAATGTAGAAGGCAAATTTATGAGTGGCAATAAATTTCACACTGCGCGTGTTTATCGATAACACTCAAATATATTTTATAAAAAGATTTTTTTCATTCTAAGTTATAATCTACTAATGTTGATGAAAATAAAAAGAAAAAGTTCGAAAATGAAAGTGGACGAGTACTCACTTGAGGGTACGCGTTAAATATAGAATAATTTGTGAGCGTGAATCTATACTTTGAATCATTTTAAGAATAAATGAATAAATTTATAAATAACTTTAAATACTTTTGCCCTTAAATATTGTAGTAATAATATAGATATATTTCATATGAAAACAAAATTTTTTTTATTGCAATTAATTTTCATTCTACAATGAGTCAAGATTTTTAAATGTAGTTTCACTAGGAGTCATAATATATTTAAAAGCAAGTAGAATTTTGATATAATTATTATATAAATAACTTGCGAGAGAATAATTTCGAGCTTATAAACAGTTGTAATATATATATATATATATATATATATATATATATATATGTCGCATTGCAGGAACTCTAATTGATATTATAAATATATCAAGTAATTTGCTGGGGATGGGTAAAGAAGCAGTTGAATTTTTAAATCGGCCGTAGCTTCTCTCTCTCTCTCTCTCTCTCTCTCTCTCTCCATTTCCATTTTGTTCTCATGGTATGCACTAGGCGAAAGCGCCTGCGGCACAATATTTTTCAAACGCACGTAACTTCCGCCTTGGTTGCATTCTCGCAATGCAGCGCATCGGCGAATGCAATATACAAGTGACGCTTGAGCGCGTGCTTCTTCATTCATTCGACTCACGATGGCGGCGCTTGTATGAATGGAGTTGTGACCTATTTAACCGACTGACTTCATAGTCGGGCCTGAGATAGAGAGAGAGAGAGAGAGAGAGAGAGAGAGACATCGGCGTGGAAAGTGGGGAAAACGGATTAGTCCCTGGGTACGGCGCCGCATTGGAAAGCCGATGATACTGGTGAGATCACTTATACGGTGCAAAATTTCATTGGATAACAATGCTTATCCGAGCTTTTCTTTATTCTCTGATTCGTTTACTTCTCTTGTAGATTTATTGTATTTTGAACGTCGACGATGCGAATGAGAAATAAGGATGGAAATGGGACGTTCGTGACGAACGTTTATGAACTCTGAATTACTCTATTATTGTATTTGTTTTCAACTGAATTATTATCTGTAAATTTAAATACATATTTAATTAAGTTTTACCGTTAAAAGCAAATGATTGTAGAAACTGTTACAAGTATAGCACGATTGATAGTAACAATGGTATCATATTAATGAATATCGTATGATTTGCCTCAATTTTCTATTCAATTATATTTATTGCCATGATTCTTAAGATCCTTAAAATTGTATATTTACAAGTTAGGGTTCCATTTTTTTTTTCAAAAATATACTAGAATGATGAATTTTATAGGATAATTTGTTAATGTGAATATTCTTCAAAGTAGTTTAATTCGTCGAATATCCTTTAACACCATTTTTGTATTTATATATTAATATATTAAATCTATCTTTGTATGCAATGAACTATAATTAATTAGATGGCATATTTGTGATCGCTCTAATAAGGAAATAACTTCAGAAATAAATGAAGAAGTTACTTTCTTATAAGCGTCTGATCATAGCGATCCCGTTCTACTTCGTTTTTATTGATGCGTTGTTTGAAGTCGTAGCGGGCCTTCGGAAGACAAATAATAACAGTTTGTCGTTTGTTATAATAAATGCTCATAAATCATAAATTTAATATTTAATGAAATTAAATTTTTGAAAGATTATCCCATATTACCTATTTACCATTTTACTGAACATCATTATTACTACGATTTTATTTGTTTATTAATGAAAAATAAGCAATAATAACCAATATCTTAAAATAAATTTTGATTTTCGAGAATTTTATTTAATTAATCGAGGTAATATTGAGTAATTCGAAAGAAATGTCATTGACAATTATCATATTTTAAATATATACAAGAAGAAGTAGTTAGATCAGTCTATTACATATATTTTGTATAATAATATTGAGAATTTATCTATTACTTTTATTCCAATAAGTGAAAATGATGAATTAATTGTATTTTCATTTAATTTATTATGATAATGTATATTAATGTGGATTGTAATGATTGTAGTATTTAGTGTATATCAATATCTTTATACGTAAATTTTATGATTATATTATAAAATTTTTATCTTTTAGTATATAATGTTATTATCAATTAGTATAATACAAACCTATTACATCATTTAATTTATCACATTATTATTTAACATTGTTAAAAATTTTTTTAAATATCTATAAAATTAAGTAATAAGAATAATAGTAATTCTCTTCATGATTACAATACAAAAATATTTCAAAACAAAATAATTTTTTTTATTTTTGTAATTTGTATCTTATGAAAACTTTCAACAACTTTATAATCTTTTTTTAAAACATAATTAATCGCTTTTCTCCCCCCCCCCTCTCTCTCTCTCTCTCTCTCTCTCTCTCTCCTGCTCTCGTCTTTGCACACCGTAAGCTAACATAATTTTTAATATATAAAAGATAGAAAATCCCGAAAGCATATTACTGCAGATAATAGAGTAAGAATATTTAATTTAATTTTTAATTCAGTCGAGTGCATATAATGAATCATCCCCCAACATAGCGAAGGTAAGGTTAGATAGAGTGACCTCTACCTTTTCATTGCTTTTTGATTTTTGTTTGCATTATGTGTCGCAAGAATACGAGGTCAATGTCTGCAATGGAATTTTCATCTTACTGGTTGGTGATATCATCCGCCGTTTTTTAAAAAGAGTTCAGATAATGTTGTAAGTTTAAGCTTACTTATTAGAATAACTTTAAAACTACATTTAGAAATAATATGGAAAGTAAATAAGTTGTAGAGTTGGATTGTTTAAAACGTTAACGATAAAAGTGGTAAACATTTTTATAAACAAATTTTCTTTCTGTATATCAATATTTTTAGGATAAAATATAAAAAGTTTTTTCATTGCATTGCATTTATATTAATAAAAATAACTTTTTATTTTTATATTATAATACTTACATATATCTAGTAAATAATACGTTAATTTAATTTATTTCTTTATTTAATAACTAAAATAGAAGTATGCATTCAGGAGTATGTAAAATAATTGAATTTTTATAGTTGCTTCTTATTTCAATTGTTTAATTAAATATATAAATATATTAGAGTAGGATAAATACTTTTATGTATTACAGACAATTTCATTCCGTTGAAAATATCTTATTCGAATAATATTGTAACGTCTTTTCAATTTTCATTTTATTAATTTTGCCAAATTATTCAGGTAATAATGTCGAATTGAAATTTTTATTTAATTTCATAATTATAATTTGAAAAAAATGACGATGAAAACATAATTTTCCTTAGAAATATAATTTTTCGTTTTAAATTGTATCTTGAAGTTTGTATATAATTTGTATATATATATATATATATATATATATATATATATATATATATATATATATTAGTTTGTATATACTGTAGTTAATTCAAGCATAATTAGGATTAAATGTATCGAACATTTGTTTGTTAATACTGAAGTCTTTGTCGTCAAAGCTATTTCCAAGACGTTAATAAAGTAAAAATAACTAATTGAAAAATTGTACGTTAAAATTTTTAAATTTAAAGGAGTCAGATATTACAAGAATCTTTGTATTATAGCGCATTTAGTTATTTTTATTTTTATAATTAAATACCTGATAAAGTACATTATAGAAATATTAAATTGTAACAGTTATAAGTTTCTATCTCATTTAGAAAATGAAGATTATTATAAATGTAATTGGAGTTGATTCTTCGAATTTTGAGTGCAAAGAGCTTTTATCGATTGTATTTCAATTATTAGTAATATATCTAAGTCTCATTGATTTATTTCTAATTTTAACGAAGCACTTGCAAATTTTACTAATGGAAATTTACTCATCGTGATTTTTATTTTATTGTTATTATAAACAATATCTATTTTATAAGAAATATCAGACTTCTAAGCTAGATATTTTACTTATATGATCTACAGTCATTTAATATTTATGCTTTAGCATTTTATTATTACATTCAATAGACTTTTTATAATATCCATATCACATTTGCACAAAATATCGTTCCGAAAGTTACCAAGCGACAAAAATACGTGTATATAAACAATAGTACATTGTTTTACTTCAGTGTTAATTTAACTTAACTTTAGTTTCCTTTTAGATTGTATTTTGTAATCGTTAATATTGCATAATAATATTAATGTAAATAAAAAATAAAGAACCATAGATCTTTACATCATCTTTACTTTTCGATAAATGATACGGCATCGCTTATGCGACATCAAGATATGCGCCCACGTATTAAAATGCTTACAATTTTTCATTAATTCCTATTAACTCTAAGAAGAATGCATTCTTTATAATTCACAATTTTACTCTAATACCTTGTTTATAAAATACAAAATTTTATTTTGTCCCCGCGCGCGCGCGCGCGCGCGTGTGTGTGTAGTATAAAGAGTGATGTAGACGCACACGTGCATAGATAATGTTATATGATATTGTGTCTGATTGATTGTTAAAGTGGTGAAAAAAAAGGATAATGTTAAGTCGAATACTTAACATGCTTAATCCGTATCTGTCGGTTAATGCGCTCTTTGCTCTTCTCCCTTTCTCTCTACTCCCCCCCCCCCCTTCTATATCTCTTATTTTCTATTTCTCGCTTTCTTACTTAAAGTACCTTTGAAGTAACTTGTGTACACGTATTTACATGGGGTATGGCACTTCTGAGAAGTGCGTATTTTTGGTTACACGCGTACCGCAGACAGTCGCATGTGCGTTCCCCCGTTCCTGGAGCGGAGCCGTGACTGCATCATTTTCGTCGCCCTCGAGATATGTAATTCATTTCGCTAGTCTGGCCTCTAACGCGGCCGAGAATCTTCCTTCCTTCTCGTCTTTTTTCTATTTTTATCGAGAAATTTCTCTTTCCACCGCAGTGGGTACTAATGTCAGCTTTGTTTGTTTACATTGACGTGTGCTTGGAATCCTGAGAAATGACAGGCTCGCCCGATCCCAGTATTTATTTACTTATTCAAAGTACTGGCGCAGATAAAAAGATGGTTACCGAGTCGTAGATAAACGAACGTCTATGAATTAGAAATTAATGATTTTTTTTTTTCACTATTATTTTTATTAAGCGGGACAGATTATAGAGCCGTCGGTGAACAATTTTATCGAAACACCGAGTCTACTCGGAGCATACGGTCACAAGTATTTCTTAAACATCAATACAAAGACTTTTGTTAAAATGTCTCCTTTGTTTTTCTATGCTTTTCATCCGGTGCAATTTATCTATGCTCAATTGACTGCCGCGTTAAAAACGCGTGTCAACCCTTGCGGAGGAGGTATTTTAAATATGTCACGAAAATTACTTTGAAAGTATATGGTGAAAAACCGAATAAATTCAATCACTGTCATACTTTTTCGGAGAAATTTGTTTCAGAATTTTTCTCCGAATACTTCAAAACGCTAAGAATGAAGTTTCTTCCTATGGGCGAGCTTATACATTCTGTACAAGCATGAATCTGCGCGTAAATAACTAACTGCACGCTGTTGGCTGAAGAGTATTTGTGGAAAATTTTAGACTTTAAGCAACATAATAATAATCATGGAAATATCGACGCATCCCTCTCTCTCTCTCTCTCTCTCTCTCTCTTCTCTCTCTCTCTCTCTCTCTCTAATCAAAGAATGCTTCTCGATTATAAATAAATTTATAAGTATTAATAGCGTAATTTGCAGTTCAAACCACGCACGTAAAAGCTGATAAATTTGTTCTCGGTTAGTAAGAAACTAACATTGTTACGAGCAATTATCAAGAAAATATTTGCATACATACGCCTTACAGCATCTTGGTATAATACGCGTCGTTCATCATTCGTTCGTCCCTTTCTCCCTATCTATCCATCCATCTATCTACATCCTCTTCGTCTCATCGTGATCATTACTTGGCCGCCGTACACTCGATGCTTGTTGCTAAAGGCATATGTACTTTTATGTGTGCTTTGCGTACTTGACTGTTCGGGACTTGCGGCAACCCTACATGCGTCATCGGTTATTTTCGGTCTAGTATTCCTTCTAAAATTCCTTTTTTTTTATATATATATATTCCTTTACCTATCTCACTCGTCTTATCCCAACCTTATCATCACTTTTGACATCGCTTGTCCCACACTTACGGCGTAAAAGCCGTTTGTCCGTATTTGATATTTGACCACGCGAATGATCCTTTGCTAAATAATCGGATTTTGATCGTCGAGATTTACCCGATATTGGCGATTCGTATTTTGCTCACCAACCTAAGTTCTTATCACGTATTGGTATTTGAATTTTTTCTTAAATAGAAGGTAAAAATCGCTTCTGGCAATGATAAATGGTGGGAGGTGGTAATGCACAATTGAAATTTTGACATCATCGAAGGCGTTGAAATACTTGAAATTTTTATACCCACAAAAACACTTTACGTATTTGTTGTATTTTAAGATGCTTATTATTATTTTAATTTTTAAATATAAATAATTACTTAATGTTGATTGAGTCATAATAAACTTACAATGATTGAAGATGCTGCTGGTTCATAAATTAATTCATAATATAACAATTGGCTCATTACTTAATATTTTGTCATGATAATATCCATGTACATGATTATTAAAAAAAGTTCGAGTCTTCAATTAGAATAATTCATTAACTTCATTATTCACATTTTAAAGCACGAATTTGCAATTTTCGAGCATATAAGCTAATTGAACATTAAATATTCTCTTATGTAAAAAAATCTTGTAAAATTAAAAAAATATACTTTTGAGGTTACATTGCAAGTAACTCATTAGCATATATCATCGTGTAATATTAATCTCTTGAAATGCTTCGTCACGTATTTAATCAAGATTTTCAAATATGTTTCAATTGACTATCTATATCTATATGGATTTTCTTTCAACATTAAAAACAATAAAGAATTTTCATTAAGGATAGACTAATTGTAGAGAAAATAACGGAATCGTACGAAAGCCATTGACGGAAAGCCAATATTTTTTGTTTCATTTAAAAATTTTTCAAATATAAATAATCCTCTACTTCATATTATATTTCACACATACTCATACATACATAATAAATAATATGCCAATATTAATAGAGTAAAAACAAGAATATAATAAGATAAAAGAAATATTGAATATGTTATTCGATAATTTAAGAAATAATTCATTTTTTAATATATTGTATAAGTATGTTTGCATACCTATTAAATATAAAATGTTATCAACTATATATATAATGAGGATATGTAAGGATGTTATTTCGTATATAATAGATAAGATTAATTACATCAAAATTTTAATTATACAGATCGAAAAAAAATTTTTGATATCATTATTTCGAATTGTAAATAAATTTCAGCTTATAAATGTTGAACTGACAATTTAAAACAGTAACAAACGAAATAATTTTTCTCAATTCATCTTTTTGCTTTATTCTTCCGTCCTCTCTTCTTATTTTAACATATATTTTTTATGTCTATTTTTTATCTAAACGTCTCTCTCTCTCTCTCTCTCTCTCTCTCTCTCTCTCTATATATATATATATATATATATATATATATATATATATCTTTTCCTTTCCTTCAAGGATAGTAACTCGTTTTTTAAAAAAAAGTTAAAAGGATCTTTCTTTCTACCGATGATTCTTTTCGTTTATCCTGGTTTGAAGAAGGCCTCACAGGAGCATGAATGGCAAATTATGCAAATGATAAATATCATCAAGGATGAAACCATTAAGTTCTTGACTCGAACGTACTACTATTTCAACTGCCTTCACTAACACTAACACGGCCGACGATCTCGAGACCCGTTTCTTAGTTTATTCACTCACTTGCCCATAGGTCGGCTATCTGATGAGAGGAAACAAGAAGAGAACATAAGAGAGAGAAAAAGACGAACCCCGCCGACAGAGAACCGTTGCATGAGTAACGAATGTCACATTCTTGGATAATTTTTCATCTCTTTTTTTCCTCTTACATGGCTCTGCTCTACTTTTTATATCACACATGTGAGTTGTTTTTAAGGTAAATTTAGCGATGCCAAGGGGGATATAATTGTGAGATTCAATTATCTATATTTTTAATTCATTCCCTCCAGAAATTATATGAGTAATATATAAATTAAAATCTATATATGCTACTTTAACTGAATTTTAGCGTCAAAAAATAATAACAAAATTGACATAAATGTGAGATATTTTCATATAAAAACAATGTAAATGTCAGTTTGTAAATTTATGATAAATTAGTAATGAACAAGGATTTCCGTGTTAAAAGAATTTTTCCAAAATACCTTAAAATTCAATTAGCTTGAAATAATGTAGTATTTTAAGTTTGTAAACAATTTTATTATTATATTGATTGGAAAACCATAATTTTTTTCTCATATTTACATAATAAAATTTGAAGAACAGAAATGTGGAATTTGTAAATGTGACGTAATATATTCAAATTATTCGCTTAACTGCACAATTTACGTAAGTATTTCTTATATAACAGAATAATAATATTGGAAAAATTATTTACTTCTCTAAAAGAATAATCAAAAATACAGTCAATTTTATATTGATATTCTTACATATAAATTATACTAATAAATAAAAATGATGAATTTTTTCTAAAAATTCCTATTAGGACTGATTAAAAAATATTTTTCTAAACGTTAAAACTTTAATAATATTTATTATTTCTATTTAAAATTATAAACATTTTATATAGTTATTTTCAGTTTAGAATATACCTATTAATTCATACAAATTTCATAAATACTAATTCATCGATGCCGATTTTTGCAAAGTTTTATCTTTATTTAAATATGCTGAAATTATCTCATTTTGGATTACTAACATTTGCTTCAACTTTCTTTTAATATTCTTTTTAATATTTCACAATTTTCAATTATTCAAATTTGTTCAATAACACACAGAAAAATAATTCAAATACGAAGTTATATTCTTTTAGTTATCTATATACACGAGCTTTTGATATAATACATCAGTCAAAAAGAATAAGAACAAATTTAAAAATATCGAACAAATTTATTGCAATATTCGTCCGTTATAATTTCATATAATTATGTAATACAAATATATTTAAATCAATAAGGATTATTATATTGAGTAATATGCATACTATATTTATAGTATATTTTGATATATATTTCATAAAATTAATATTGATTAATAAATTATTTTATAAAGCTTGACCAACATATTAAGTTTCATTTTATCGATATATATTTGGAATAATAACATTTTTTTTTTTAATTTTACTATTATAAGATGTTTGATTATGATATATTGATAATGATTATAATATACGTTATTTATTTATTAATAAATTGAAATTTAAATTAAGAAATAAAATATCTTCCTTACATGAAAATTTATTTTTTCATGTTCATAATGAGTTAAAAAAAAAGTCACGAGACTTTAATTTATATAATAAAAATGTCTGTCATGTAAAAATATAAAAAAATTACCAATAATCCAAGTACTAAAAGTAAGTAAGTGTAGCTATGGAGAAGATTGTCTTATAAAATTGCTAAAATGTATTTTTTAATTACCATATACTTAATATTAATTATTTACCAAATTATGTGAGTACAATAATTTTAATAGGATTTTTATGAATTTTCTAAATTATAACATCGATTCGCAGTAATAAAATAAATGGCATTCAATGAGCCAATTCATTTTGTCGCATATATAATTGTTTAAATCGAGTCGATACAATTGAATAAGTTTTAAATTTAAATATCATTAAACACTTATCGTATGATGCTAAAAAATATATATTATTTTCTTATTCCCCGTTTATAATTATTCATTTCTTATTTCACAATTAATTTCATTTCGACTTTTGATATAGAAGAACAATCCATATGGAAATGCAGCAAAATAAAAATACACATTCAACTAGTATGCAATGTTCTCCAATAGATATTAAGTAAAAATACAACGATAATGAAGGAACAATCGAGTGCAGGCTTGTGTGATATATAGTCATGTACGTACATATTCAGAGTTGAACACCATGGAGCCGTGAGTCTTATCGATATTGCTTATCGGCACCGGACGGGTGTACGTTACATATCCGGTTCATAGCAAGTAAAATGAGCAAAGGAAAAAGCTATATACATATACATTCGTGCACACGTGTATGTATATATATATATATATATATATATATATATATATATATATATATATATATATATATATCTCTC
>NW_011948427.1:4566474-4588569 GCF_000503995.2 Ceratosolen solmsi marchali | reverse complement strand
GCGAAGGAAGTAAAGAAAGATAGGGGATAAACGTTGATTATTGTCATGCTTCGAAGTATGCGTGTATTTTTCTGCACATAGACCCATCCATTAAAGGAGGTCAAGGGGAAGAAATATGGAGCATCATTTGTTTATAAATCTTTATTTTCTTCCATCTTGTTGATGAAAGCTTGATGAAACGGATTTAATTTACTTTCTTGCAATGCAAATTTAGCATACAATTAAAATCTAGGCTTTACACAAACTTCTCAACTAATTGACATGACTATATAAGAAACAGTTCACTCACTAGCATATACAAGATAAAATAAAAGAAAAATAACGTAGATACACATGATCTAGTTCGTAATACGTTAATAGAAATGCAATAGAAATTCTCTCAACCGATTGACAAGTCATGCGCGCATACGTTTCCCACTTTCTAGAAATCCAAGCATTCTATCTAACATCAAAAATTGCAGGAGCAACGCATATAATCCGCATACCGAGGCCTCCTAAATATATAAATACGAATCGACTTAAGCGCGCGTGTATTACACTGCAGTCGGTGAAAAATGACTCGACGTTACAACGAGCAAACGAGCCTTGGAATGATAAAACTCGACGAATTTGATTTGCGAAAAATTTGTTTGAAAGGTGAAATCTTTCAACCAAGACAGATATTCGAGTTTTAAAAGCAAACAAAGATGAAAAAATTGCCCCATCTCTCTTATCTTCTCACCTATCCTACCCTTCCAATTTATGATATCTTCCGTTCAGAATGAATAATCGGACTTGGACATTTATTAATTGGGTTGTAATGAGAACATGCAAATCGTGGAAACTTGACCGACCTATGCTGAACCTCAATTTTTCTCGCGTTTAAAAGCTCTTTTGAAATTACTGCAGTCTTATGTTTTATTATAAAATTTATTTTATTTATACTCTTCATCAGCTTTTCTTAATTACTTTTAATCGGATCTAAAATCCTTGAACCCAATGATCGTACCGCCAGTTTTATCCTTCACAAAAGGATACCGAATATCAACAGCACCGTGTATCTGACAGTGAAATATTTAAAATTTCGCCGTTTCAGGTTGAATGGAACAATGTACTTATCTAAATTTATCAGAGCTTTATGTGATTGTTAATTTATTCAGTCGAAAAAATTACTATGACATTCTTTTTCTCATGCTACATGTTATATAAAATATATTTTTATTTTAATCCCCAAGCTGTTCATCTAATTACATTTACTGATATCAAAAGCATCAATTACCGAATAATCCTACAAATAATAACCGTACTTCGCGAGGTTTTAAGGTTCTACAGGAGGCACGAAATCTCCGACTTCAATTTCCAAGGAGAAAATTTCCTTGGGGCAGAAAAACCATAATCCCATTTTATGATTGCGTTAATAGCAGTTTAGTGAGTAGGCAAAGGACGCGGCAGCGGCAACACTCGTCGACCGTACAAAAGAAGGACGGCGCAGCTTTTGTAAGGATTAATACGAATCCGGTATCGAGGCGACGAAAGGGAAACGGAGAACCGATTATGGCGTTCGCTCCAGGAACAGAGTAGGTCGAGATTTCCCGGATGTCGTATCGCCTGAGCTATGTTCGGCCATGCTCAGCCATGCTCAGGCACCTTGGTTAACGTAACTCGCTGAACTCGATTAAACAGGGGGAGCCGTTGATCTTACGTGGAGACTACGCGGTGCTGATATTTCGATGAGTGATAGTGAGAGCGATAGTGACAGTCGTCGCATTCTTCGTGTTTATTCTATTATTGGCAATGTCTGAAAGAAAAATTAAACCAGACTCAATTGGTATTTTAACCAGAATTTCTTACGTCACATTACGTATTTCCGTTTAATGTACTTGAAGAGGATTTCACGCCGAATGTTAATGAATTAGAATAAGTGGACGAGAAGTAAAGGTAGAAGGACAGAACCCAACGATACAATCTACAACGGTCTTATACGCCCTTCTGTCTCCTGTTTAAAATAACACGGCATACTGTTAAAAATAAGAAGAATGACGTTTTTTTAAATATCGTCGTAGAGTTACGAGTCCTTTTAAACGGAAATGCCGGTGTTGCGTCCTTTTAAACCGGAACGCCGATATACCTCCTTTTTATACTTCATACGCTGCTTACTACACTGAGTTACGTCCTTTTTCTTGGGATTTGTCCAAATAATTTTTAAATCCCACTGGGACTCCTACAGCGAACCAGCTGGAAGCATCAAAGACGTAAATTTCTCAGAATTATCTGTTAATTCTCATAATTACGCTTATTTAACCGTATTAACTTTTTCAATTATGCTATTTAAAATGTACATATAATTTTTTAACAATCTTTAAGCCTTTTGTATTATAAGGATTTTATCCAGATGATATATATTTATTTTACTAAAATTCCTTAGCCAATAATACCGTGTTATTATAATTCCCAAATTTTTATTATTTTAAGATTATCGTTGTTATCATTATTATTATTATTATTATTATTATTATTATTATTATTATTATTATTATTATTATTATTATTATTATTATTACTATTGATACGCAAAGTTAAATGACTTTATGCTTAAAATAAAATTTTAATAATGAGATGTTTATGAACAATTTACAATTATCATATTAACATTGAAAATAACAATTACAATAAACGAGTCGTACTTTATAACAATCTTTCAGAAATAAGATTTATCTGTAATATTTTTTATGAGTTCAATTATTTTGCAACTACATTGAAAGAGACGATTCTGTTTAATCATAATGTTGCTCCACTTCAATTATATATTATTTGGCCTTCATTACTTTTTTCATGGAATCGTCTTAGTTAGCCATTCTCATGATTTGTGATTTTTACTTCTGATTATGAAAATTTTACTATGATTTATAGTTCTAGTACTATCACGATCAATGTACATAATTTAATTATGTATATCAATTATGTATTAATTATGTATACCAACTATACAACAAATGCATAACCTTAATAGGAAATATTTAGAGTAATCTTTTATATTTATATAAATTCGAATCATTTATTTGCCTATAATTAAACAAGAAGATGGATTATTAATGTTTATTATAAATGAAGAAAAAACCCGTTGTAGAAATTATGAATGGGTGCTTAAATACAAACAAAAATATCTTAAAAAAAATTGAAAATTATATTCTTCAAATATACTTGAAAGAAATTCATGGTAATTATTAAATACCTTACTACTCTTATTCCTTATTATCTTTATTCCTTATACTCTTATTCCTTAATCTCACTAGTAAAAGAATAAACAATAAAACACAAAAATAAAATACTCCATTAATTTGTAAAAGAAATACGATCAGTTCTTAACACTCGCAACGTTATATTTTTTTCAATTGTGAATTTTATTATTTCATTTCAGTATGCGGGCATACGTATTGGTCCTGTTGTCAAAAAGGATGTCATGAAAGCATCAATTATGTTGGAGCACGATAGCCAGTAAGTGTTATTTAAGTGTGCTTACATTGCCTAATATTATTCTTAACAAAATAATATTATATTTCCTATTGGTAGAATATTTCGTGGTAATTATATGTATGATTTACAGGACATTTCTAAGTATTCTTTACCTTCTGCTAACCTTACGTATTCTGAAATTTTTATTTTATTTGAACTTGTTTTGCTATTCGTTATAATATTTGTATAAATTAAAACCAATATTATTTGTTAATATTGATTTTGAAATTATCTTACGTGCACCCATATTACATAATATTTCCTCACATATTTTCCTCAATCTCAGAACTCCAATATTAGCAAAGTATTATAAAAAGTAAAGTAATAATGCCAATAAAACTTTTTTATATAAAATTACTATTGATGTTCTTATCAAATCAAATGTAATTCTAATAAATCTATTGTATTAACGTAATTCTCAATTCAATGCCATTCTACTTATATATAAGATGAATAAAAACTTTACAATATTCCCTTTTATAATACAGTTAATAATTATTATATCGTTGTCTCAAAATATACAGAGTATGTAGAATTTATAACAAATTTCATTTAATTAAATAGAATATTATTTTAGTTAAAATACTCTTTTTAATTATACATCTAACACGACAATCTTAATGTTATTGAAAAAACATTGAATACAGAAATAATGTGTTTCTTCCTTTTTAATTTTAATCGTTTTAAAAGTTTTTCCTTACAATCGGCTTTTCACCTTCGATAATCATTCACTACTTCTCTATGCTTGATAAAGCAGAAGGATGGACATATTTTCAAAGAATAGAGCAACAGTCAAAAATAAAAGAAGAGCAGAAAGAAACGGTGCACGAGATTGTCGCGATTACTTTTCATGGCTCATCAAACACTTATACACTTATCTACCTGCCATAAGATGAATCGTTTGAAAGAAAAAAAATTGAGAAAAAAAAATGCAGATAAAATGGTGATGAAAGACTATCAAATGCTTAAAATTAAAAATATTAATAAATATTATATATTATTAAATTGACAAAATTATAGCATAATATGAAATATCTTTGTAAAGAAAATTAATAAGAGGAAAAATATATTTTAAAAATAAAATTTATTAGAAAAACTTAATATTCTATATATTCATAAATAATCTGCCATTGTTTAAAATCAATTGTTTAACATAGCGAAATCTTCCATCGGATTATAGATAACCAAGGCTCCTATAGTTTATTAAAGCGTATTAATACGTTATTTTAATCTAATTAAAACTCAGAATTAATTTCAATTAACGCAATTAAATGGCATAATAAAAGTTAAAATTATATAAGATTAATAAAGCTTTCCCGATTTTTTACAGAACATTATCGCTTGATAAATTATTAATATCTTGATAAACCACAAATTTAGATACTTTTGGTAAAGTCATTAAGATCATTCCTTTTTAATTTTTCTCCTTTTTCTTCTTTTTTAACAATAATCTGACAACGAGACAATAGTTTGTCTCTTCTAATGATTTGTCCAACTTTCACTCCATTGCCGTTCAATACACGCGCAGGACTCGATTTATAAAATACACTCGAAATCTCAGCGTCTTTTTCCAAATGCAAGTCCTCCGAAGATTTTCGGCTTTACAAATGCATTGGACGACTACAAGAGGCGGGATATTGCTTCACGGATGGGCGCATTCCCGTGCCAAGAGGGGGGGGGGCGACAAAAAGCTGAATGAAGAGGAGAAAAAGGAAAAGAAAGAAATGGAAATGTAAAAAGCCATGGTAAGGAGGGGGGAAACGAAAGATACACAACAAGAGTACTTTGTCCGTAGATGGATCGAAAAAGACGGGGGCACTTGAACAGAGACAAAGTAATCTCATCTCTCTCATGCGAGTCACTCACCGGAACTGAATCCCACAACTTCCTTTACGCCGTGGATAACAATCAGAAGGAAGAGTACCGAGATTTCAACTGCACACCCTCTCTCCTCCTTCCTATCACCCTACTCCTCTAGTCTTACAAGCTCCCTCACACATACTTATTCTTTTTACAAACGAATAACGCGCAATGTTTTGAATAGAGGCGAACAGAAATGTTGTTGGTACGATTTGTTGGCAGTAAATGTGGCGGAAGGAAATACGTATACGAATCGAAATAAAGGAAAGAGAAAATTCCTCTTGATCCTACTCAACGTTATGTTATTAATTTATTTTTACCCTTCCAGGTCGAAAATCACTGTTTTCTCAACTTCTATGAGAAATATCACTCATAGTTTAGTCGTGAATTTTCAATAAATCTAAAATAAATCTAAAATAGATCTAATTTAAATCGTTATTTGTTGTTGACGTTTGCAACGTTTCGATAAATTGTTTAGATTATCAATAATAATTAATTATTTACGTTTACGTGCATTTTAAATACTAAAATTGGTCTTTTTAACCGTAAATTTATTTATGAAATTTATGAAATTTATAAAAAATTGAATTATGTCAAATGGAATAAATTCAACTGCGAGTTGTAAAAACTGCATTTTTAAATATAAAATATACTGGGTATATTGGTTTAGCGAATAACAATAATCTATATTGATTATTACTTTTTGTTTTTATCAGGTACGCGACAATTCTGGCATTCGACGTTAAGGTTGAACGTGACGCACAAGAACTAGCCGACTCTCTAGGTGTCAAAATCTTTCAAGCTGACATTATTTATCATCTATTCGATAGATTCATCGAATATAAGGATGAGCTACGAATGCGGAAACGAGAAGAAAATAAACATATAGCCGTCTTCCCGTGCAAACTAAAAATCTTATCGCAGGTATACTTTCAAATCCATTATACTTTTACTTGTGTCGTATATTTCGTAATATTAATAAAAAATATATTTTGTAAAATTACAATTGTCTAGTGCATTGATGAGACATTTAATTAAACGTTGGCATTTTAAAAATATACCGTGAAAAAAATTATATAATAATTTATCGTATCGTAAGAGCATCGGTATATGAATTTTTAATCAAATGAGATGCTTAAAAATATAATTATTTTTCAATAACCGTCACATAAACCGTCTTAATTTATGTTCTCAATTTTTTTTTTACCTTATGTTTAATTAAACATATTTTAAGAATTTAAAAAATTTACATCTAGTGATTTTAATATTAAAATATCGTTAAAAGGCAGTATTCATTTAAAATAGATGAATAAAGTAAAAAAAAAAAAAAAAAAAAAATGCTTATTTTGATTTGATATGATTTTCATATAGTATTCAATACTCATAATATTCAATGTTCAAATTAAATTCAGATAATTATAATAAATTGCCATTTAAAAGAATTGTAATTATTTTAATGTTATTTCAGTGTTTCAAGTTTAAAGTTTCCATATAAATGCTTGAACGTTATCGAAGTAAGGCCATGTTAGAAGTCAAAAATATGACTATACACAAATTATAGCACATAAATTAATCTAATTATATTGAATTTCCATATGTAATATTTGCCTTATATTCTATTAATTTGTTTTATCTTTTATTTTTCAATGATAATTATTTTTCATAATTTAAAATATTTCAAAGTATTTAGAATTTTTATATTAAAAATAAATATAAAAAAAAAATTAGGCATCGTATGCGATGAAAAAAAAAAGACAACAACAATGATTTAAAAGTTTACATTAAAAAGCTCTCATATTCATTTGGAAAAATATCTGTATTTAAGATAATGAATGATGTCTATAAAGATCTGTAGTAATTCCTTGAACACCGTTCGTCTTTAATTCCTATTATTGAGAAATACAGAGACGGAGCGTGCGTATAAAGGAGCGAGAAAATTAGGGGGAGTGAGAGAGAGAGAGGTAGCTGGTTTTCATTATAAAGTTACAAACTCCAAGTTCTATAACGGGTGTCTCTGACGTGTTTCACTTATGTATGTACGCTCGCAAGCATACACCCACTTACTTTCCATAAGACTGTGTTATGATGGGGGTGGGGTGGGGGTGGGGTGGGGTAGGGTGGTGGGGGGGGGGGGGGAATAGGAGGTATTACGGCGTACGTACACATCGGCTCGTTATTCTATGGTAGGCGCGAAGAAAATTTATAATGCCACGACGGGAAAAGTAGTGCGGTTATAACGGGCCGAGGTGTGGGCAAAGATATATTCTATACGCTTGGGCTTTCAAACATCATCCGTTTTGGAATAAGTGTAAAATATGGAGGTTTGAATGTATTATATGTGATTGGAAATACCACTCATAAAATTAAATCGTTGAAGCGATGAACACATGTTTCATTGACTGCGCCACGAAAAATGCCCCTGGCTTTCTAAAAATACCACTCGGCGAAACAAATAATATTTTTATTATGCTAATGCAGCAGCGTATCTATCAATTTTAATAAAGTATGTGTGTGTGTGCGTGCGTGCGTGCGTGCGTGCGTGCGTGCGTATCCTTTTTCTATTTTGAAGTGCGAAACGTTGAATTTTATGACTTATATAAAACAGTGATTGACCACTACTATTTAAATGAAAAAGTTAAAGAGGCTTATCGGTAGATTCCGTGGGTAATAGAATAATTCATGGCTGTTGAAAATATCATAAGTATTTGGTGAAAAGTTTTAAGTTTTTCGTAACGTCAACGCGAATGTAAAATATAAATAAATTATTATAGACCGTAGAAAATAGTTAAAAGTTATAATCGATGATCCTATTTATGGAAAATTTCTTACGAAGAAAAGAAAAGAAAAAAAATATCTGGACATAAATAGTCCATTGCGACAGAGTAACTCTTATAAATTTGTATTTCAATGACTTCAAAAGATCAACAAATGCCACCAACATTATGCCGACATAAAAGACAAATTTCTAAGCATCGTAAAAATCTCGTGCTTGTAAACGTAATCCCTATAGAATACACGTTCTCTTCCATATTTTTCCAGCCTCCTAATATTAAGCATCTCGGGTTACTCTTACACAAGCAGCTCCTCGATAACTTCCTCTTCCAAAACTTGAATTCTTCATTTAAAAATTTTACTCTTACATTATATAGCCGCATATAGCCGTAACTCTGCTAATATTTAAATATACTAAAAAGCACAGTGGATGAATTAGCGTGTAAGAGGAGAACCGTTAATTGCTGACGACAGTCGAGCGCTTACCTTTCGCTCCCACGCATTCCGTTACAAAGCCGATCGCACCTTGCACTACGCGTAAAGATTTCCTTTGACGGACTCGTAGACGTGCTTGATATCCGGAGAAAGCGAATGCACAAATGCTTCCGGGAAAATAATTGACAGGAAATTCGTTTTATGCTGGACAGTAGTAACCTTCTTCCGACTTTTTAAAGTCGAACTTTTAAATAAATGCATCTGTACTCTTCGAAAATATACAAATATTGTACACTTGAGGGGAATTTGCATTTTTTTTTTTTTTTTTTTTTTTTTTTATTATTATTAACAACATATCGCTGCTACTGGTATGGTTGCTACTGTCGTGGTGAACAGTTTTTGGCCATATAATTTCATTTGGTAATGCAAAAACAAGGAAGAAAAAAAAAGCAAACACCTCTATACTTTTTATTCAAACTCATTCAATATGAAAACATAACTTTGCTATGAAATTATATTGAATCCGTACCTCTTAATCTTTATACTTAATTTAATAAAATACTCGGATCAATCATTTAAATCGTAAAATTCAGTTCTAATGTTGAATAATAAAAGGGAAACTTGTTAATCGTAAATATATATATATATATATATATTACGTTTTAATGGTAAAATAAACTCGAAAATTTAATGGAACTTAAAATTTTTAACGATTAGCGAAATAATGTAAAATAAGTTAATAATTAAATATTAAGCAAGTGATCTTAGAAATACTTCTTTCGTAATTCACAACAAAATATATGAGCTTGATAATATAACGATTTAATAATCAAAAAATCTATGCAGAATATAAGATATTTTCTCATATTATATATATTTGATATTGAAATTATTAATCGTTCTTTACATTTATTGGAATTATTGATGTAAAATGGAAAAAAGTTGAAAAAAAAACTAGTAAAACTTTTGGTAGATTTCGAATCGTGATTCGGTTATTTACGAACGACCAAATGTGCACAATATAATGTACACAAGAGCATTTATCACCGGATGCGCACTTGATGAGAAATAAGAGTCTGCAGGAGATCTACCTAACATGACAGAGTGAGAGAGAGAGAGAGAGAGAGAGAGAGAGAGAGAGAGAGAGTAAAGAAGCTACAGTCGAAAGGAACAGATTGAATGAAAGTGATGGAGCGGGGGTGATAGCTGACTACTAGAAAGTCCATGAGTCTCTAGGGTTACAATATTGCGAAAGATGAAACTCGCGGGTAATAACAATAAGAAAAAAAAATCTGAGAAAAGGAGGAAAAATATTAGTAATGACGATGGAAATAAAAAAAAAATATACAAAAAAAAGTATAGAGGAAATGACGGAGTAAGGGACTGCGAAAGTAGATTTATGCTCTTCATACGTATCGGAAATGATAGCTTTAGATAGTTCAAACAAACCGTCCAGCATCATATTCAGTACATTTCGACTATCTTTTTCATATACGTGAATATATGTAGTTGTAATTTTGTATCAATATTGCGTTCGTATAAAATCTTAGATACCATATCGACATGTGTATCATTACGCATGTAATGAATGTTTTACACACAGTAAAAGTCTCTATAATACTACACGAAAGCTTTATCAATTTTCTGTTCGATGTATTTTGTAGTTATTATATTTTAAAAATGCTCGGCTTTAAAAGACATTAACCTACTATGGGTTGTAAATAAATGACCGTTGTTACAGTAATCTAACATGCACAATTTAAACGAATAAATATTGTAAGTACTTAGTACAAGTACGTACTTACTAAAATAAATATTTATTTGAGCTAAATAATATTTTTGCTTAAGCAAGTTATTAAATCGTTTATCTCTATATCTCGTATTTTATTTATCAACATTTATTTATGCGACTTATTTATCAAAAGAAGCATTAAATGAAATATTTAATTTACTAATAAAATTATACAAATTTATTAAATTAGTCAAAAGTGGAAACTGAACATTTTTTTAGTTTATTTGTAATGCTGTGTTAATTATATATAAATAATTACTTGTATTTATCTAAATATCAGTGAAATTTAATGAGAATAAGGTAATTCATACGTTGGTATGATCACACGAATACACCTACATGTTTCATTTTCTTCCGCAATCAAGCAGGTTACCATTACGCAAATAACTCAGTATTTATAATAGCGAAACGATGTTCTGCAGTGTATCAATTAACAATTGAATAAAAAAATCAAAAACTTATTAAAGGCCTTTATTCATTTACTCTAGGAACCAAAGAGGAAAATTAGTATATATAAAAATTAATTTGGCATGTCACAATTCAATTGAAAATATGTTTATTATTAGAATAAAAGAAATGAGAAATATTGATATGAAAAATGTTTTTACTTCGAGTAATTAATGTATATCAAGTGACATTTATATCTTGATAATGTATATATAGGAATTTAGTTTTAATTAAAGTCCATTATTACAAAATTAAGTGTATACTTTTTTTTTGAAATATTTATTTAAATAATTATTAAAAATTATGTATCTATAAAATGACACAGATATATATTTTTTTTTCTTTTTAAATAAATCAGAGAACAAATACAATTAAAAAATATTTTTCTTTATATTGAATAATGAAAGCCTTTTTAATGGTTAATATTAAGAATGGGATTAAAGAAAATTTACAAAAATTTATCGTTCAAAATTTCATACTAATTATATTCCTAATTTTAGTTTATTTTCAAAACGAGAGATCCTATCATTATGGGTGTAATGATTGAAGATGGCATCATTAAACAAGGAACACCAATATGCGTCCCCAGTAAAGACGTAAGTACTATATAATTTAAAATATAAATATAATTACTAATTAAAAATAAATAAATATATTATTTAATATGACAAAAAATGATATTAAGTACTCTACAATTAAGTAGTCTACAAGGCATATTTTTTGGACGTTACTTTCATGTAATACCGGATGTTCTAGCAACGATAAAGAAAATTTTTTAATTTCTCTCTAAAATAACGTTGTTATTTTTATTTGTATTTTGCATAATAACTATTCTGATTCTTGACATACAAAACTAAAAATTCATTGTACAACATAATGTTTTTCATTCGAATAATGAAACAAACTTATCAATTATATTTTAAGAGAATGCAAAAATATTTATTAAATACATTAATTATTAACAAATAAATAAAAATTGTTTATAAATAATGGGCACATCGTTTATTAGTCTGATCAGTATAAAGATTTTTAATGTATCAATGTGCTGATCATTCTTCAGACATTGCCTTTTTCCGAAATTTTTATCAAAATTAAATTAAATTTTATATGAGTATGTTAGTCCTTCAAAATTGATAGACAGACTGAATAAAGTGGCTGTGGTCATATAATGCGTCATTCATAAAAGAGGAAAAGTACGGATTCACCTGTGAACAAGCTCTTTTGCTATACGCTATTGGTCGAAAAAAAAGAAGATTCAAGACAAAAATCGATAAATGAACGAAAAATTGCGCGCACGAGAGAAAAAGTCCGATTCCAAATACGCGAGACTCACTTGGCAATGCACTCGGCGGGACGTGTAGGTGAACCTGTTCGTCGGTCCAAGAGCGAGATCTCAAGAAAAGCCGAGAAAGAAGGATATAGAGAGAGAGAGAGAGAGAGAGAGAGAGAGAGAGAGACAGAAAGGAATCTGATTGGCCGATCTCCGTCTCTCGATACGGAGTTTTCTCACTTATGCCGTAGGAGGTCGAGGTTTTGTCTCTCTCTCTCTCTCTCTCTCTCACCCTCACCATCTTCTCTTCTTCCTGCGTTCTATGTACGGACGCTCACCTAACTGACAATTTCGTACTATAGATGTTTTTCTATTTATATCTTGCTCTTCAATTGAGTATTGGAATGCGTGTAAAATTTAATAAAAAGGCGCGACTTTTTGGATAATTCAAATAATTTTTCATAGGATGTCGAATGGAAAAAATGAATACAGATCGTTCGTTTTTTACATTAATTGTCACAGAAATTTAATTTATTAACTTATTTGAGACACTTATAACAAACTCGAACATTTATGTTTATGTATCCTACGATCGATTTATCTAAGCATACGCTACATGCTCTAGAGGTGCGAACAGTTGGTGTAAAAATATATAATTGAGAATAGAAAGCGAACATTAGGGGGTGAATATGAGAAATTTTATAATAATTTGACATAATTAACGAGTATATACAATCTTATTCTATCTTTTAAGATATTTTTAGTCATAAAATCGTAAGGAAACTAGCATATCTATAAAGATTTCACACTTTTATTGGGTGCAGTTCAAGGTACGTTCAATAATTCTATATACATGCGCAAGAAATTATTTAAAAAATATATTAATCAATGTAAAATAATGATCCTATTATCAATATCATAAGGTTTGTTTAAGATTTTCCTTTAACAAGCAAAAATTGACGGTGTTATAGACTAATTATAGATCAATTAAATATTTCTTTAAAAAACATAAATAATTATTCAGGGGAAATGATTTTTAAGCATAACATTTATAAGCTACAGAATTTGTTATTATTTTTTTATAAGTCATTGTTTGCGTAATTTTAAATACCATTTATTCATTCGGATATAAAAAATTTTTTAATGCTTATTAAAATGAAACATTAATAATAATTAATAATAATTAATTATTATTTAATAATTCCTGCACTTATGTTAATTATACATGTGTTAAAGGTCATTAAGACAAAAAATACATCGAATAACGCATTGAATTACTCTATTAAAATTTTAATTTCGATAGAATTTAATAAAAAAAAAATTATATTTGCAATATTCATTTTCATAATTCATCAATAATCAAGTAACAATTTAATAATCCTGTATGTGTATAAGTTCATATATCTGTAATTTTTTTTTTTTTTTAATTAACCGTACATAATTAAAAATGACTCCTAAAAAAAAAAAAAGAGTATTAGTCTTAAAGCAAAATTTCCTGTCAAACGATGTTCCTTTTTGGCCTCGATTTGTCATTTTCTCATAAATTTATAGACTCATACATGGAAGTTTATATAATAAATAGTAAATTTATTTTAATGGTCAAGAAAGATTCTTAATGTTCATTATAAAATTAACAATTAATGATTGCTATTGTTGCATTTACAATTAAGTGAATGGATTTGACGTTTTAATATGAGATGGCAAATCTATTTATTTATGTACATTTTTCAAATTAAAGTAAAATTTTCTTTATTATAATGTACAAAGTATTTAAATTTGTCACATTATTTCTAGCATAAACCATAAATATAGTAATAGTCTGACCCAATTACTTACAAAAATATCGCAGGTATTTCTGTACCGGCCTTCTGCATTTAAATTCGTGTACAGATATGTTTTAAATTTATTCGTAATAATAATTCAAACAATAATTGTAATATAACAACATAAAAGAGAATGTGTTGAAGATATATTGGGGGAACAAGAAGTAGACGAAGAGGAGAAAATCGATATTCGTTATCGTGTGTGTCGTCCGCTTGCTGTTCTTTCTTTTCCCCGTCATCCCCTGGTGGTAGCTATCATTCTCTCTTCCTCCTCTCCCACCCTCTTTCTCTTTTTCTCTCTTGTCTCTTCCGTCTGATTCTCTCGTTATCGTGATCCGAGAATAACTCACTCAAACTCATTGGCTAGACGGAGATCCAACCAACAGCGTCGCGTAATGAGACCGGAACACTTGAAATCCCATTCATGTTGTCGGGAATCGCACGCGCGAAAAAGAGAGACAGAGAAAGATGTCATTGATCGATGTTAGAGAGAAAGAGGTTCTTTAATCAGCGTAAGCCAATTAACGACGTGAGTTAAAAAAAATTTTTTTTTTATATTTAGCCCTCATTATCTTTTAAAGCTTTCGTCATAATTTAATATTGTATATTGTACTCAAAATAAGTCTATATATGTTGAATAATAATTTCATAAGGAGTAATGCAATATGTTGCAAAATAATTGAATTTTATATAACATTTGCAAATACTTTGTAATAATATTAAAAAAAAATAATAATAATAATAATAATAATAATAATAAAAAAATTATTAATAATAATTTTTATGTAATATATGATTTTTCTTACATAGTTAAAGTACATAAATAATAATGCAAATACATATCTTCAATTAAAAAGTGTGATACTGTTGACGAAATAAAAGCCACGTACAATGTATATAAAAAAAAAAGAGGAAAGTCAGAAACAGCAATTCCCTAAATACAATGTTACAAGCTTTACTTGATCAATCAATGATAAAGACACTGACGTCTACTGTCTCGGCGAGATAATGAAATCATTTTAGCGCAAAGGAATTGAAACTTTATATTTGACAATAAAATATAAAAATATGTCAATTATTTAGAGTTTAAGTAAATAAACGTCTCCGTTACATGCGCTTTGTCAGATTTATGAGACTGTCATGTCGCGTGTGAAATTACAATCTATTACATTAAACCGATCGAGCCCCTTTTATCAAGACAATTTTATGTTTCAATAAATTTGAGTATAGAAATTAATTTATATTACTAGATTGAAACTAATTTATCAAGTGCACAGGTTACGCGCTTTTATTGCCTGAATTTATTCATATTCATCATGCTTAGACAACATGGTTTTTTTTATTTAACAACTTAATATATTTCATTCATTGGAATTGCACATTTATTTGAATTTACTATGTACACTTTTACTATTACAATGAATTACTATGTTTCTGTAACTCTCTTCTATTACTATAACACTGAATATACCATTATCTTATGGATTTCAAGATCACATAAATTTTACAGTATAAAGTTTCATACGTACGTACATTCATGTAAATTACTAATATTTTAAAATTCTAATATTGACAGCATTGAAATAATTAAAAATTTTAAAATATCAATGAAGAATATTCCGAAAAAAAAATTGTTACTCCGCAAAGGCAACATTAAAATGGAAATATCATCTCCGTATAAAATATATAAATTAATAGCTGAAAAATCTGTGGGCAGAGCAAATAGAAAAATACATTAATGCATCATTGTCGATAATAATTTTTCGGTGTATAAAATAAAGATGCTGGGACACAGTATCTGGTACATATCCTGGATCTCCCTATTGTTTCGTAAGCTATTTAATTCAAACAAAGAAAAACGTATTTCGAATTCATTAGAAAATATATGGCGAATAAAATGTTGAATTACAATGGACGACGTAGCAACGAAGAAAGTTTGGCAAAATTGCACCTCACTTCGAAGAATTTATGAAAGCTTAAATATTTTGTTTAAAATTAAAATGTATATTTTCAGTTGGTTTTTTTATTTATTTTTATTTTTTTTTTTTTTTTTTTTCAGTCATAGTCAGTAAATATCGAAGTAATAATATCTTGATAAAATGAAATATCAATTTTTCTTAATTCCTTTCAATTACGTTATATCGCAATCAATACAAAAAATATACATTAAGTCGAACAATCAAGTATTCTAAGAAGAAGCAAAAGTATTTTTATTTTACTTAAGTAAATGATAATTACTGATTTTTTGATAAGAACTTAAAAAAAATGCCAAATAATAATCTTGTAAAAGACGCTTTTAAAAGTAAACGTTTCCCCTGTAGCTCACAATGTAAATATAACCCTCTGGCCCGTGTAATTTCGCAAGATATCTAGTTATTTAGAATTTACAAGGCCGACAATTTAAAATTTTAATTTCAATATGATTGTTGCTAATTATCTAGAGAATAACATATTTTTACATATTTCTACATGACAAAGGTGGTGTATGTACTTTAAGTGTAGAGTAAATATCTGGCAAACGCAAGTCGAGCGATTCTTCTTTAAAGAATCGTAACCCAACATAAATAATCTCGTAATCTCGTCGTCCATTACATTACGGACTTGGCGAACAATCTTATTCTTACTTTCCTTAAAAATGTATTGAGCGCGTGATGCAGAAGGGCCTGTCGTCTGTCAAAAACCTTTACACAGTACATTACCTCATGGCTTTTACCCTCTTTCCCGGTCGCCTCGACTCTCGATTGCATCCAATAGCAACGATCCTCTTACCCGCGGGCGCACCAGAAACAATGGGAACATTAATAAGGATTCGCGGCCCGCGCACTTTTATAAAATCGGTTGGACAATTTAAAAAGGCTTTAAAAACACGAGTCTCACTTTCATTTTCATAAAAATGAGCGACTACCTGCTCTTCAAAGTGTCCAAAGTACCTAGGAACTGCATTATCGCGCATTATACTGCATTATTAAATAACCTAAAGCAAACTCTCCCTCGTACATGCGCAGGAGTATCTCTCTCTCTCTCTCTCTATCTCTCTCTCTATCTCTCTCTCTCTCTTTGTCTTTCACCAAAATCCATGGTTATATCATTGTTTTCTCATCTGTCGATATCTCCCGTCCCCCTCCCGTCATCTCTTCATCTCATCCCCAGTGCCCCATCCTCTTTCGTATCTCATTGAATGTCATTGTTACGCTCGCCAACCTCGTACTAGACGTCACGAGGACCATCTACTTCTCGGCCTGGCAACCAACCTAGTCGCCTCTCGCGAATGCCGTCGAAGAGGTGGGAGGAAAAGACGGTGGTGGGTAGCGGCATTTATTCGGGACTTTTATCGCCTACGTGCGCTTACGATCGGCCCGAGCTTTATAAGAGCGACGACAGCCGAGCGACGGGGGCGACAGTGTTGGTGGCGATGTCGGTGGCGGCGAGGGAGGCGACGGAGTAGGACGACGACGAGGACGCAGTGCAGTAGGAGTAGGAGTAGGAGTATGAGTAGGAGTGGGAGGAGCGCCTTGCGGAGAATTCCCAAAGTCGCCCCCATCGTCAAATAGAAAGCAGCCACGGCCATATGCTTAGCCCACGTGTGGCCGACGGGAGGCAAAAGCGTGAAAACATGACGGCCCACGGACTACTCTACGTGGCTTTTCAGTAGATACGAGCGAGCTCACTACCACCGACCATTCCTGTCGAATTCATTCTGAGCGAATGCTTTTAATTTACTGGCAAAATGCTCCATTGCTCTGTGGGCGAACTCTGCCGCTACTCTTTCATCGAGCCCTTTTTCCATCCTTATTGCCAATTCAATATTGTCTCATTGCTGCCGGATTAGTTATACACGGTATTCTTAAGATAATAATCAATTCTTATTACTCGTTGTGTTCACAATTTGCCCGCACATTGCTCAATAATGATAATCGCATTTGTTTTTTCCGGTAAACAATGGATCCTTAAGTTATTTTTTAAAATGTAAACATCTTATAATATATGTCTTATAGGACGGGATTTATGGAATATTAAAATAATTTTATATAATCTCAACTTATTCTTTACATTATATAAGGATTTTGGCAGTGAATGTACCATTGGCTTTGTAAAACATTTCCGATACTTATATAAGCAACGCTATAGCTAAACACACGCATACACACATCGTTAATGCAATAGTTAGTAAATTTCTTTATGAATTATATTTTTAGTTTAAGAACAACCGGTTAATTAAGATAATAAAATAATAAGAATTGCTAAGTATATTTGGCTCTTTACCGATACGTCTTGTTTCAAGCGGAAGAACTTAATATCATTTTAATAGAATTTTGTCGAATATTTACGATAAGTCTAATTGACCCAAGTACTTAAAAAAAAAAAAAAAAAACTGGCTCATTTCACATGTTAGTAAATAAATGTCGCATTGCTTTATCGACTTTGGACTTCGCATAAGAAGCTACAAATGAAAAGCTTGTGAAACGAAAGCTTGGCGAAACTAAACCCTCGGAAGTATAACTTTATCTCGCTTTTCTGTAACTCGTTGCTTGATATATTCCATCCCTGTTTTTCTTTCACTAATCCAAACCGGATATTAACTGTCACGAAACGTTGGCTAACATCATGTCGAATAGCCTCTAAAATAATTTCACAATAAATCCTCATTATTTTTTGTTATTTGCTTATTAAATCGTTGCTACGCGTACCTAATTGTCCCAAATAATGTAGTAAAAGTACAGATGAATTTTTCTTTAATAATCCTTATCGGAGTTTACAACAACATACATTAAAACCTAAATATGATCAATCTATCTACGTAATATTAAAATTTAATTTAAATGGCGTTCGTTCAATGAATAACTTAAACAACTGAACTACTTTAATTTTTTGACAGATAATCAGTAATCAAAAAGCGTTTAACATTACTTCAAAAATTACATTCTCATAAAAATTAAATTGGTTATATAATAAATATGAAAGTTAACAATTTTCGTCATACGAACTAAGGTATATTTATTGATTAAGATGGATAGATGTAAAAATATATACACGCACACGTATACATACAAAACCACGTACATAAAAAATATATAAAATAGACTACATCGTCCAAAGGAAAGAAGAGAGAGAGAGAGAGAGAGAGAGAGAGAGAGAGAGAGAGAGTAAGAGTGGGAAGAAGAAGTGTAAAACTGAGAAAAGAGGAAAAATAAAATAAAATTAGATACCAAGAGCTTCTTAATGGTCTACGTTCACTACGTGACCTCGCAAGTAACGCGCGAATTTGTGACTCGCGTCACTTCCGGCCCCGTACCGACACGCATAAACTTCCGCGCGTCGGAACGTCAAGCTTTCTTTTCTGTGTTTACTTCTCAAATAAAGCCTTCTGATTCGTGCTTATTTTAAAAATTTTACATCAGTAAGAATTTTTCCTCTTTATGCTACTTTTATAAATACAGTAGGGAAATTGAAACATTAAATACTTAATTACAAGAATGCGTCAAATATCTACAAAAAAAAAAAAAAAAAAAAAAAAAAATAATAAAAAAAAAATAAAAATAAAAAAAAAAGTTAAAAGAAAAACGGTTTACCATTACAAATAATTTGTTATAATACAAAATTATTATTATGATATATTATCTTCAAAGCGTAATTAAATATGGTAAATGAGAGAGATATAGATTAAATGTAATATTTATAAAAAAAAAAAATTTTTTTATATACATTTTCATAAATAATATTCCGTTTTAAATATATGGATTTAAGTAAATTTTAGAAAAACTTTTTATTTTTGTTGATGAATTGCATAGGATTTATAGAATCCTTTTATATCTTAAATTTTTAATCATAAATGAACATTATTTGTAGATCTGCAATTAAATTGATTTTCATAAATAACAATGATATATTTTTCAGAAGTTTATGTTACAATTAAGAAATATTAATTGAATATTTAATCGAATAATATTATGGAAATGAACATGAAAGCGTATATTAAACTTTTTAACAAAATCTAATATTTACTCAAGATAACTTTTATGTAGTTTCGCGACATCATAGTTCTATTCAAGACAATTAACAATCAATTCATTACTCATCTATATCCAACAATGATAAAAAAAAAATATATATATAATTTTTATCGCAACCATTGTTTTTTCTTCTTCGTAAATATACAATGCTGTGGAATTATTGAATTGCCGTATGGTAAATGAGAAGGTATTTACAGATGAGAGTAACATAAGTAAGTACAAAAATAACTAGATAATGCATAAAAAATTAAAATTAATACTACAGAAACTTATGGGAATACGATTTAATTAAATGGATTTGCGCTTTTAAGAATGGAGCGCAGTGCCAAATCGGCAAAAGCTACCACAGATCTTCCATTGATTTATCTTGGATTTTTTTTAGAAACAGTGTGCAACAAAAGAAATAAAAAGAGCGAGACTGAAAAAATGCCTGGCCGGTGAGGTTCGCGCGTGCGCTTACGCAATGTACTTCTCCGAGATAGCAAGCTACAGCGGATATCCTGTAATTTTTTCTTTTTTCCCGCCGCTTGACTCTCTTCATTACCGAGCAACAATTGTGATTCCGTATTTTTCTCTTTCTTCCATTTTTCTCATTGCTCTTGCTTTGAAATGCTGATTTTGTCATTTCTGGGCTGGTGTAGGTGATGAGCGCGGTCGGGTTCAGATTTTAGGTCGATACGCTATTTTGATCGGAAACAAGAGAAATGTTGGATTTTAGGATTTACGTAGATTTAGAAGCGCATTTATCTACGCGACATGTAAAACACGTACACGCGCTTGTGTTTTTGTGTCTATGATTGATAATGGGCTTTTATCTGGAATGTTGGTAAATTGATATTTAATCCATGATGTTCCCCGATAGTAAGTTACGATACTTGTCACGTTACTTTTATGAAAGAATTGATTTTCTAAAATAAAGCAACTACACAAAAAACATATAATTATAATATACGTGTATTGTATTTTAATTTAAAATAATTATCATCGTATATGTTAATATAATTTGTTTTTTTTTCAAATATATTTTACGCTGCCTTATAATTAAATAACGCTAAAAGTAGTGTGAATAATTTTATCTGATAAAAAAAGCCAACGTAAAATTCATAATTATCAATTTTATATTTATTAAAAATTTTAATCAACGAACCATTAAAACTTCATAATAATTCAGCATAACTTCATAATCTATCTGCATTCTAAAATAATTTTTATTATTTGCAGTTTCATAATTGCGTAATTAAAAGACTTACCTAATACCTTTCTTTTAAATATTTATTATTAAAATTAATATTTTCAATCCCATTTGTAATTTATCTTGCCTTACAATGTTATTGTAATTGTACAAGTGCAATAACGATTTGTAAAATAGTTTTATTGCAATAGATATTGTTGGTTAATTGAGGTCTTTTTGTTCCTTTGGTTAAAAATCAGACCTCTTTCTCTAATTATTCATTCAAACATCCTCAGCAACTATATAAATTTATCAGCTCTCCCTCGATATGTTATCAAGTATCTTACAATAATAAAGCTATATAAATACTTATAAACTTTTAAATAATTAGTACATAATTTCGTCATCACGTAATAATGTTATATTTTTCCTCCAACTTCGACTTAAATAATTGTGTGGTTGAAACTCATAATAATATTAATGCGTAGTTGAGATCTTAAACTCAACCGAGAGAGATATACGCGTATCAGAGAAATACGAACAAATAGCTTTCCGCGCGCTCTTCGCCTATTTCCGCCGGATGTCGACTTCATGTATCTTTTCTTTTCTTTACGTATGTATCTTTATCTCATTTCCCATTCAATTTTATTCTTGTCTTATATTCCTTATCCGCTTATATATCGTAATCTATGTATTATATATTTTTCGTTTAGGTGAAAAAATGTAGGTTAAAATGTCGGTACGTAGAAATGTCAATAGATAATGTAAATTTTTAATGCAACAAAGAATATGTATACAGTCATTTACAATGTCAGTGAAATTTTTAATGATATTTCGTAAGAATAAAAAATTATTTAGTAAGATACGTTCTATTATTTGTGATTGAATTGCTCCCCTCGAAACACATATCTCTTTATACAATTCTCCGTATCATCTTTTTTTCTCTTTCTGATTTTATTTTTGTTCTTATATATATATATATATATATATATATATATATATATATATATATATATATATAT
>NW_011948427.1:4548514-4566448 GCF_000503995.2 Ceratosolen solmsi marchali | reverse complement strand
TCTCTCTTTTTTTTTTTTTGTTTATATATATATATATATATATATATATATATATATATATATATATATATATATATTATTAACTGAAAACCATTACATTTTCAAAAATAAAAAAAGAATCAAGGAGTCTAATAGCGCATTTCAAGCTTTAATCCCTTTTACACATAAGGAAATAATCCAATCCAACAAAGTGTCGACCAATTCAAAAAATTCTTTTCAATTGAATATTCAACATAAAAGACGAGAAAAACATAATCCATGTCAGATGAAAATCTTTGGAAATGTGTTCGCACGCGCATTCGTCTGAACGACGCTAGGCTGAAAAGTTTTTCAAACCGTCGGGGGAGACAAAATAAAGGCTCGACTAGTATTAATCCTGCTTCGAGCCTGAAATCTTAGACAAGGCTCACGTACTTGGAGAAAAAGCATCCCGCAACGACCGGAAGGAAGCCATCGCGACGCTGGTTGGCTTCATCGGGAACAAACGGATGTCGGAAGGAGCCGTCGCTTCATAATTGTACGGCTGACAGATGGTTTCTTTTCATCGTCTGCGTCTCAGTAACCTTAGCGCTCAACACCTAAACGCATGACACTGCCCAAGACGTCATCCGTTTCATTTATCTTCCGGCTCTTTACCAGGCGCGCTTTTATTCGCACGTAGTCTACTCGGCGCTAGTACGCAAAAATATTTCACGAGACAACGAACAAATAATAATATTCGCTCTTTACGCAAGACCGTACATTCCACTGACACGTCGCGTCTTTTCGTTTACCCATTAGATTAATTATAGCTAGGATAGTTATTAATTAAATTGTTACCATTTTGTAAGCTATATAACGGGATACCTATTTCTCGTTGCTGAAAAATCGAAATAAATTTATTGTAAATGCTCATATTACTAAGTGATAATATTATTATTTTTTATAAGGATTTCAATATATTTATATAGATCAAGCCTATTCAATAAGACCTAATATAAATTATTTATATAAAATCTTTTTTATATATTTGCATATAATACACAATGTATGAAATAGTTTATAAAGGCTTTTTAACAGCTTCGTTATTAAAGATGAAATCAAGCTGCGCTATAAATACGACTTTCATTTTTATATTTTTTACACGAAAAATTAGCCCCAATAATGATAGACAATCAGTGAGTCACGTAAATACGGCTACGTTAATGCAATTTCTATATAAAATTACGAGGAACTATTTGTATTTACAAATAAATTATATTTATAAAATAATAAAATATCGACTTATCAAGTAGACATACGTTACGAATACTTTGAAGAAGCCCGCGAAAAATAACGACATGTGTATAGGGAACGAGGCGATAAATATAATCATGACCGTCACTCTCCCTCCCTCCCTCTCTCCCTCTCTCTCTCTCTCTCTCTCTCTCTCTCTCTCTCTCTCTACTCCCTCTACTCCCTCTACTCCCTCTACTCCCTCTTCCCGCCCTTCTCTCGTTTCGTTTTCGCCGATTTTTTAATCTTGACACATTTGCCGTTGGAAAATTGCAAAGCCGTTTTACCGCCTTTGATAAACGACAGGAAGGAAGCCCAGGGCTGCTTAGTCAGCTTGGCGACTTTTCGCGCGATTCGTCCACGTAAACCACTTCCTGCCTTACTTACTCCCTCTGCTGTTAACTATCGAATCTACCGCACAGTCAAATAACGTCTCAGTCTTTTCCATTTCACTCCCTCCTTCTTTGCTCACCCCCTCCCCTCCTGCCTTTTTTATTTATCACGAGTGCGTTCACGCGCGCACTTGTCTATCATTAATTATATTATAAGTAATTATATTTCCGGGTAAATTGTCTTTTATTCTGAATAAATTTATAAATTGCTTAGGCCTCGCTTCAAGGTAATTTAATAAAGCGGAACTACTATTTCTCAATAGTTAATAAAAACGAATAAATTTCCTTAGAATTAATTGCAATGAAGAATAATAATATAATAATAATAATAATAATAATAATAATAATAATAATCAATTCTATATCATATTCTATTTTGAACTCGGAGGTTGACTAGAATTCTATAAATTATATGATACGGTAAATGAAACAAGATACATATGGTTTATTAATAAAAATCGCACATACCAATTACCATTGATGTACAATTGCATCTGCGCATTCCGCAGCACTTTGTATTACTTCTATAATCGACTAATAAAATGAAATTATAATAACAGGAAATTATTTTCATTAACTTATCTAATATGTCTAATAATTGTAATTATCTTACTTGAATAATCAATGACAATCGTCTGTGTAAGACACGAAAAAAAAAAAACATAAATGGAATGTTGTGCAAGAAAACCGATATAAAAGGGGTAGAAGAGCTTAATGTGCTTGTGGACATAGGAGGGCATCATTAATTATACTTTTACCCTGAAAAGCCGTACTTTTAATCCTACTCCCCACTCACCAATTAATCATACGAATACGTAATGCGAGCGCACATCAGTAATAAAAATTTATAAGTACAGTGTACAGGCAATTGAATACTGTAATACCCAATGTGTGCATAGGTTAAACGACCGCGAAGGAGTCCGCGGTAACAGAGCGATAACGCATAAAAAATACGATTGTCGGCGATTGTTTAATATTCTGATGGCTGCTCATTAATTACGCGTACAAGACGCGCGCAAATCCCGTAAATAACGCGATCACTCGTCTACGAATGGTCAATTAGCTTGGTAAATTAATAATGAAATAAGGGAAATGTAGCGAAGGAACAATCGCTTAGTGGACATGCCTATATTGTAATGTGGGTAAAAGAGTGAGAAAATAAGAATGAGCGAGTGAGTGAACAAGTTAGTGAGTGAGTGAGAGAGAGAGAGAGAGAGAGAGAGAGCGCGCGAATCAGAGGAGGCTGCATAACATCGTGCTCTGTTTGCATTATGCGATGCGTTAACGACCGACAGCCAGCATGGCGGCACTGATATCGGCCTTCTCTTCTTTTTCGTCTATCTCTCGACCCCTTTCCTTCCCTTTCCTTCCATTCCCTTTCCTTTCCTTCCATTCCATTCCATTCCATTCCTTTCCTTTCCTTTCCTTTTCATCTATCAGCGCGGCTCTTATCTTTCTTTAATCGCCAACTTCTCTCTTTCCCCACCACCTTTTTCTTCAAATTCACGAGAATTCCAACGCGATTTTTATCGCATTGGAATACTCAATAAGGGAGATATTTAATAATTCTAAGAAATTTTTCACAATATACGTTAACATCGTATCTGTCGTTCGTGAATTTTCGCTCGCGCTTCTATCAACTTAACGTTTACTTATGTGCATACAACTTTCCAATTGCTTAGGTTATAAAATTACTTTATTCAAGCTACAATTATCGCACGCGTTTCCGACAATATCACTTTGTCATTCTTAAAATTCGTAATTAATTCGAGACTTATTTATAATTTCATATTAACATGTGCATTTTCCTAGATTACAAAATCTTATGAAAAAACGTTTATTTTGACGTAATTTTAATGGTAATTCCAATGATATTTGTTTTTTCAATTACATTGTTCTAACGAAAATAATTATCAATAAATCATTAAATATAAATAATATATAATATATAATATTCAATTTCGTACCTCAATATTGCTTCGGATGATGTTTTAAGTACCAAACTTCCTGCCTCGGTTATTCAAGTCCATCTGTGTTATCTCCTTTATCGTAATTTTATCAATTTCCAGAAAATGACTATTGGATAACCACTAGTTTTATCACTCTCTATACGACTATTTTTTTGTCTTTGCTATTCTTGTTGTTGTTGTTGTTGTTGTTGTTGTTGTTGTTGTTAATGCATACAATTATTTTATTTAAACTTTTAAATTATTCCTGTGTATTATGAAGATTTGTGATAATAATGCATAGTCATAGAAATAATTATTAATTATTTTAAATAATTAATTCTATACAAATTCTATACAATAACTATTCAATCACACAAAAGATAAATTATTTTTAGTGTAAAGCGCTCTATTCATCTTTATATTCTTTTATATTTCATTATATGTTCTTTCTTCTGCTTTATTCTTTTAACGACTTCATAAAGTATTGCAATCGATTATCGATGATCTGGATAATCTTCTTTTCATAATTATTAAAGGACTTTTAATTGATAATGCCCTGAGTAATTGGTAATTGAAAAGTCCGATGGACCCGTAGAGCAATTAGAAAGCCATGGAAGCACATCAGGAATCCTCGCGATCGGTAAGTATGCTATTTTTAACGTTAATCACGTGAGTGCCATTCGGCAAATAACGAGCCCATTTCTGTATATCGAATTACCAAATCTCAGACTTCAACGGGCAGCCGCGCAACAATCGATATTGCGGAAGATCGAGGTGAGGGACGACGACGAGAGAGATGGTCGCGAAATATTGCAGAACCAGCGCAATCAAACGCAAGACCGACAACGGCAGAGATACCGAGTGTAGGCCCGAAAAGAGAGATAGGAAATAGAGATATATAAAGAGAGATAGGAGAGAGATATAGGAGAGAGAGAGAGAGAGAGAGAGAGAGAGAGAATGTGCGAGGAGTGATGGTGAGGGGATTGGTAGGGGACGGGTTGGTTACGGGAGGGGGTGAAGGGCGGGGTGTGCGAAGAAATACACAGCGCATTCCTCCCGCGACAGCAATACGAGCGAAGAGAGCGGAGAGGAGCGAAAGGAACTCATCGGCATCACGCGCTTCCCAACTCTCTCGCACGACCACTGCGGATGGATCTCCGGCATTAACGAATAATCGCATCCTTAACGACTTCCAAGAAAGCAGTAATCGCAGGGGCAGTGGCGGCTGCGACAGCATCCGACCGCGCTGCTGGCTTATCGGGTCAGCCCCAAGAGTCAATTATTAGCGACTATCTCAGCGAGAATGGGATCGCTAAGGTCTCGCCTCATACGATCCTCAACAGCATAGAGCATCGCGGAAGGAGGAGGGCATTTAATTTCGATCTCGGCTACCCGCTGCTTCGAGACGCGTGTACTTGCGTGCGACATGTCGGAGCGAGGGGGAGCGAGTGAGAGGTCGGGAGTTAAATGCTTACCTTGCACGCCCTTGTTACGCAAGGTCGACAGATATGTGTCTGACGCGCAAATACTGCCACGACTATACTACGATAAATGGCTTTCGACTAAACTCCGAGTCGCTTCGACTTTAATGACTTCATTTCATTATGGTTGATTGATTTTATGATATTCTTGCCATCTGTAGATGCTGGAATTGACAGTTGTGGGAGATACCTGTTGTGTCTTATGACAATGCTGCATTAATAAATTACGCGATTCAGTTATTGGGCCGTATTTATGCACCGTTGAATACTTTACTCCTTAATTAATTGGACTTTTGGACTTTATTTTTACACATAATTTTAATCTATCGTTGCATTATTCTGCTGAAATTAAGCTATAAGCTTCAAGCAATCAAGTACCTCGCATTATTATATTAAAAGTCTACTATATAAATTACATCGAACAATTAATGGAATATTGTTAATGACGAATAATAAGATATATCGGATAAATCTTATGAATCTGTAATAAAATAGAATGATGTTATTGCTTATGACAGCCAACAGAAAATGGCTTCATTACTAAAATTGATAATTACAGGATACATTAGAATTATGATGTGACTTAGATTGGGAAGATAACGTGCAACAAACATCTCTTTTCATCGATGGAATGATGGAAAGATTGATCAAGCCTTAAGCCGAGCGGATAAAAAGAGACGCAGACAGTCGAAAAAGCGCCCACTCCCTCCCGCTCTCTGTATTTCTCTCTTTCTTATGCCTCTGCGGTAAAGGGTATGAACTATAAAGGATTCTAAATCTGTGATGACTACAAAAATAGACTTCCGGTTCCCGTCTCGTGCGCCGTCTGCTCCGCAGCTATGCGAAAGCCACGTGTCCCCCTCCCTACCCTCCTAACACACGCGCACGCGCACGCACACGCACGCACGCACACACACACACACACACACACTCTCTCTCTCTCTGACACACACACGCACACGCACACGCACACGCACACACACACACACACACTCGCGTATGCAATCCCGTATTCTTTCGCTCTCGGTTCCGTTCATTCGAGAGAACTTCGCCTCTTCGCTCGCTAGTGTCTCTCGCGCCATTTACTAAACACATGCCCATTCATAAAAGCGTCTAAACTAAAAACTAAACTTAGAGGCGCCCTCGAGTGCGTCTATTCTTTTATTCTTCCTTTTTTCATCTCGTGTCCGCCAAGCTGTGCTCGTAGTCCTACTCTTTAGTATAAAAGTCGTGCTACTCTTCTTCTTTTATCCGCCTTTTCCTTTGCTCGTTTTATTGTTTTATTTTTTGCCTCTCTCTGGCATCTTTTTTTCGACTCAGCTCGCGGTTCGTTCTAATTCCGATTTGTTCAGTAGTGTCGGGGAAGGGGATGGGGACGGTTCTTCGGAATGATTTTGGATTTCACGATCTCACGCTTTTAAATCACCGGATATATTTCGGATGAAATTGTATTTATTTGGATTCTTTTTCAAGATATATAGACCTTGAGATTCAGGACTACCAACGCGATTGCTTCTAGCCTCGTTCCATGAATGTCGAGGGTCGCGGTCAAACCTTTAGTCACGAGGAACAAAATTTTTCATTTCACTATGTAACAATATTTTACTTTACAATGATATGTCATACATTTTTTATTGTGATAATAATAACATAATTTCCTTATTAAAAGTCTATTTCTATTGAACTCTTTACTATAAATATATTGCGCTATGAATATTTACTATTGCCTATTTCGATATCTATTTGGCGTGTAATAAAATTCAGCCATAGGAATGCTACTTACTTATTCACGAGTATATTTATTTCATTCAATTGACATAAATTCCCATCAGAATACTGTAAAATATTCTTCAAATAAAATGTGATTATTGTAATTCATTAAGAAATATAAATATCGGTAAAGTTTTCAGAAGCAATTGATTAATGTAGAATGGTGATTCCAAATTTACCATACAATAAAATTATAATTTAAAAGGCGGTAATAAACATAAATCATGTAACATTATAAATTAATAGATAATCTACCGTCGACGTATACATATATAAACAAATATATATATATATATATATATATATATATATATATATATATATATATATAAACATATTTTTTCCTCAACTTATTTCACGGCTCGATCGTATTTCATCATTTCTAATCGTCGACTATCGTGAAACTACTATACACATAAGCTGGGATGGACTGTAACGCTTACGGGATGTAAACATTTTCCCCGTGTCAACGTTTACAAAAGACGCTATTTCCATACATAATTTATTCGTCGTTGGCCAATCACTCTTCTGGTTTTCATTGATTATTTTGCAAAAAGACCATCTTTTATATATATATATATATATTATTCCGCTAATAATTTATCACAATATGGATGATTAAAAGTAAACATGTCGTGATTCATACTACGGCTTTTATCATTTTTCTTTCATTTTTATCTGCTCTTTTCTATTTTTCTATCCTCAGGCCTCTTATCTTCATTTATAATAAATATAACATTGATTTTCTAATATCTAGTATTTATGAAATCATGTAGTATGGTAAAAAATATGGGCTTGAAGCTACGTTTTAGTTATTTATCCGTTATAATTGTAATATAGCAATTTTTAATACCATCATTTTCAAACAATAAATGATACTCTTACTTAATCAACTTAAAACTTATTAATGAGATAAATTACCAAATTTTATGTAGGAAAATGGGCATACTTCAGAGTATATTTAATTTCTTCGTATATTCGTTATCTCGTGATATAATATAAGCAATTTGTAGTTAAAGATTTATAACACTATAGTATAAAGTGTATTAACTAATAAATAATCAAATAATAATTAGAATAAAATACCATAAAAAATTTTTAATTTACGAGGATAAATTTTACTTAAAATATCATGAATACTCAGAGACATTATGTGTACCTACAAATGACAAATGTTTAAATAACTTTCTTTTCCGAGAAAATACCCAGCCAATATAAAAAAAAAAAAAACACAAAACAATGCGATATTCATAGTATATTCATAGTACTGGCATAAAAAATATTATATATTTGACACTAAACAATTACAAAATAGATAAACAGTCTTTAAAGAATTTGTAGCGTTGCTATTATTATTATTTTCGTCTCGAGCGTCAAAGTAAAAATCAAATTTTTTCGCTTTTCTATTCTTAAAATCAAATATATTCGACACATATTAATAACTAAATACCATGATTATAATTTGCGAATTAATGTATTTTGTCTTTGCAATTTAATAATAAATCTTTCATTTGATTTTAGTGCTTTTAGACATTGTAAAATGAGGCAATTTCAAGTGTAATAAAAGTAATTTCTCTTGGAAAAGAATTGAACAATGCAACGAACTGCTTATGAATGACTGTAAATTTGCTGCCTACGACGCGTGTGTTGACAAATCTTTATTGATCCCAATAGATTATTATATTGTGTTATAACAGTAATGTATTTTAAATGCAAAAGGAGAATTTTAAATGCATTTGCTCGCACGTTGATTTGACATAGTAAATAAGAATTTATTTAGAAAAAGTTTTAAATGAATTTTTACTTTGTCTTATACTATACATATCCTTCACTATATATAATTAAGAGATAGAGAAATGAATTTTATTATGGCATTTATTTTACGGTTATATCGAAAGAATTATTACATATTTTTACAGCGGTTATACAACGAATAGGTAGTAGTCATAATATCATTTAACATGAAAAGTATTTTGATACGAAACGTCTTTAAAGGATAGTGTGAATGGTATTTAATTTAATGTCATAATCTCCAAACTTAATAAAAACTAATACGTCGTATGTAATTCTGCACAATATTTCTTTTATATCAAAATTCTATAATACACAAGTGGCAATATAAAGAAAAAATGCAGACATAATATATGGGATTTTTTACGCGTAAAAGCTGAAGCTCGTTTATTTGAGAAGTCAGATTTTATTTAGTTAGAAATACCTAATTCTTGTTTGGTATTTGAATGTGCCGTGCTGTTTGAAGCTTCATGAGATGGAAAAAAAACTGGGTTCCCAAATGGCGAAAAATCAACGATTTTCTAAGCGGACTGTACCCCTCATGAATGAACCACATTGACTCTCAATTCCCCTTCGACACTCCACTGTACGTTCGCGATAAATCCACCGGAACTTCTTTTGACTCTTCTTCTCCATCTTCTTCTCCATGCTTTGACTTTCCACAGCTGGTATTTCATACGAGCCGAGTCGCGTGCGTTTGTACAGCTGTCACTGTTTCGCACGTTCTTCTCTCGCTCTCCTACTTTCAATTTTTTTTTCTTTTTCTTTTTCATTCTCTCTCTCTCTCTCTCTCTCTCTCTCTCTCTCTCTCCCTCTCACTATTTTTTTAAAATTTTTTATTTTATTATCATTTATTATTATTATTATTATTTATTATTATTATTATTATTATTTATTATTATTATTTATTATTATTATTTATTATTATAGAAGGGTAGAATTCCGACTGGCTGTTGAAATCATCCTATAGATCTAATATTTGGATCGAAGTCTTAATTTTCGAGACTTCTGGGTGATTTAATAATTTGCGGTTCTGTAGCTAATAAGCATACATTATACATACTTTAAGATAAAAAATGATAGATGACAGACACTGGAGGGAAGGCAAATAAATATAACATCACGTGCCGTTTGTTTACATTGGACGAGGAGCAATTTACAATTATTCTTCCTTTTTCATGCGATATGAAAGATAAAAATAACTGGATACTAAATTGAAAAGTTTTTTTTCCTACTTTTCTTCAGCATGGATGAATTAATATGAATCGAACGTTCTCTGTATTTTAATGAAATGCCAATGATCCATTATTCTAGTCTGACGCTTGTAATATAAACCACTAAAGCTGAGACTATGGCTGCTATCTGTCCTTCTTATTGAAAAAAAAAAACTTGTATAAATGAAGTTTTTAGAATAGCGAAGTGTTACGAGTAATGAAATTCAAATAGTGAATTTCAATCGTGTGCCTATGTGTCTTATAATTCATATTCTGCTCTAATAATAAAATGAAATATTAAACTTTATATTTCTTCTAGACCCATATCTAATGCCTTATCTAAAAAAAAAAAAAAACACTTGCAAATATTTAAAACGTTTTTACAAATATAAAATAAAAAAGGATTATTATAATATTTAGTGTTATTTTTTTTTTAATCGGTAGAACGTTATTTTCTACTTCTTCGTGAAAATTTTATTTGCGCGCGCGTGTATAAATGCGGTTTTCAAAGATATATTTGCGCAATTATCAGTGTGTCTCAATTTTATAAAATAAAGTAAAATTAAAAATAAACTGTCTCTCTACAAGTCTGCATCATAGATTTCTGGTGGAGGCCATGATCACGATCACGATTACGATCACGATCCCCATTTTCAAGATTTTTCTCGTTTACTATCGTTCTCGCCTGACACAACACCATGCGTTCCGTATCTCGTCCCACGTAGTTGCAAGCTGCGGGCGTTTTGGAATAAATAAATTAAGACAGTCGACCCACGCCATCGCCATACCCTTCTTCCTCCTTGACGCTGCCGTTGATCTCTTTCGCTTTTATACATTTACTCTCCCATTATTTTCTAATCTTTATCTGTCTTTATATTTATTATTTAATCTCCTTTATCGTCCATTTACGTATTTTTATTTCGGTAATTAAGATTAATAAGTTATATTTTAGAAAGTATGGTTGCACTAGTAGATGTTTCTCGGACAAAATTGTAAACTTTTATCAACAAATTCACCCACTACGTCTTTATAATCCATTTGATATATATATATATATATATATATACTAAACTTTTATTATTTTATTTCATTAAATATCGTATTCTTTAAGGGTTTTCCTAAATTCATTAGCTTCTTACTGTTAAAAATAACAGAAATTTATGATTATACCGAAATGATATATTTCACACAAGTTATTGACAAACAATGTCACATATCTTTTTTAAATGTACATAATTAGAAAGCAAAACGATAAATCTTGTGGATTTATTTGTGGGAATAACAGAGAACGTTTTTATATTTATTTTGTATACACATCTCAATATTTAATATAGTTATAACTTGTGCTAGAAGTATAGAAAGTCTATAAGTTTATCGAGACATTTGACGATGTAATAAATTTTACTACCGTATACTGCCAACACTAATTTTGCTAATTAAAGTAACTTCTCACCGATTCAACCAATAAAAATATTAAATTTTTTTACTCGGTTAATGTATTAATTATTTTAGCGTATAATTGCTTAGAAGCGTAACTCGCTTTCCTATTTAATTCCCTGCTCTCCATTACCAACATCCCGATTTTAATATGAGAATAAGTAGTGCATAGATATTTCATCCTATTTCTCAGTAAAAATAAAGCCGTAAGACATATTATATTATTCGCAGCTTCAAATAATTTTCAGTTTCATCGGGGATAGCTTAAAAATGCATCCCTTGTGACTTTCCTTCGGTACAAATTTTGCTTTACATGCCTCGGGCAAAAAACAATGGCCTCCACCTATGTTCTGCTGAAAAAGAAAGGGAGGATGTAATAAAGCCTTGGATTTGTTGTTTCAACCGACATTTAAATAACGCAAGTCGAAAATCCAAATAAGGCCCCATCTCAAGCTGATCTTATCGATCTCGTCACCCGCATTTCGCTTGTATTCGCTTGTATCAAATGTAAGACAATAATTTTCATTTTATTTTTGCAGTTCACTTGTATTTTGCGCCCCGTGCCAAGTGATCAACAAACTAAAAATTAATATACCGAACAAGCAAATGCATAAGAATTTTAACATTCCACTGCAGGCCATTAAATCGTTAAATTACACATTTTTAAATTATATTACATGGAAATATAGCACTTACCATCACGATGATAAAGTAGAATACGATGTTACGGATGATCTTAACAAAAGTACACATAATCGATAAACTACCGTTAAAAATCGTCTATATGTATTCATTATATGGAAAGACTACGATATTATAATTATTTTTCAACGGAATATCACTATAGAGAATATCCAATCTCGAGCTTTGAAACAAAGAACTTTTTGGCAAGAGGAATAGGAAAAAAGAGAGAAAGATGAAATAGTAGGAAAAGAAGCGGGATAAGAAAAGCGGAGATAACGGATGTAAAAATAAAATAGATTGTTTTTGAGTATTTAAATTGAAACTAAAGGCCGTTGGCGCAACTCCGAGGGGATATATACAAGTATCTGGGTGGATGTGCGCAGAAGCGCATCCGCCCTTCGTTATAATGTATACAGCCTCTTGTCGAGAACGCTAGAAGCAGAGGATGAAATCGATCTGGTAGCAAGCCAATGTTAAAAAAGGAAGAGAAAGACGCGACTAAAAAGAAAAGATAAAAATGGAAATAAGAGACGATTCCCAACCGCGGCTAGTTTGCAATTTTAATAATCCGTCGAGCTGCTCATCTCCCTCTTTTTCTCTCTCTCTCTCTCTCTCTCTCTCTCTCACTCTCTCTTTCTATCTCGCTCAATCCTCTCCTGGACGATGGATCCCCCCTTTTTACCTCCGCAGGGTTGAATTTATGAATGGAAACTGAGAGCTCGAGCAAAACTGTAGGTTTTACGAACGAGGAGACCAGGTGCTAGTGGGATAAGAGAGAAATTCCCTCTCTCTCTCTCTCTCTCTCTCTCTCTCTCTCTCTCTCTCTCTCTCTCTCTCTTTCTCTGCCTTTGCCTCGATCCGTTGTCTTGCACCTGCACCTATATGGTAATATCCGCTACATGTTGTGCGAAGGTAACTAGCAGATGAAGTCGAAGAAAGACATTTGAATTGTAGAAGAATGGTCAAACAACTGGTAGATAAATAAATAGAGAGATTGAGAGAGAAAGAGAGAGAGAGAGAGAGAGAGAGAGAGAGAGAGAGAGAGAGAGAGATAGAGATTAATGTTAGAAAGAAGTAATGATTAGGCAATGGAAAAGTATATAATGCACATATATATTCTCATATATAATAAATATCAGATTAAAAATATATTATTTGCGTATAATACCTCATATTTATATAAATTAAACAATGACCACTTATTCTTTAAACAGTAACAAGATTTTTATATATTGTTCCAAATATTCATGAATCTAATTTATTATTATAATAATATAATCTATTGATTAAATTCTACTATGCTTAATATGAAATATTAAATATAATGATTGTAATTTATGCAATAGATCAAGCTATATGTACCTAAAACTGAATACAAATATATTATAAACATCAAATGAAATGTTTTATTGACTTTCTTTTATGTAATCAAAAAATAGGAAAATGAGATTAAAGTTAATTATTTCAATAAATTAACTACTTCTGATACCTTAACCTATCCTACGTTGACACTGAACACGCGAGTAAATGAAATGACTTGTTGTTAATAAAAGATTATATTCAAAATTTTAATCTATAATATTACATATTATTAATCTGTAATTGAATAAAGTATATTTAGGCGCCACATAGGTTTATGTAATTTAAAGTATTAATTTTTCAATGTTAAATAATTTTTCAATGCTTAAATAATACAACAAACCTATTTTCTTAATATTTTATTGAACAAATTTAATTTTATGTACCGAAGTAAGTATACAACGACGTATGTAACCTATACACTGTTAACGTTATGTATTGATACAATAAAGTCTAGATTATGTGTATAAGTGAATTGTGTTAGTTTGTAAAATTTAATAAGAAAAGCACACGAGATGAAATACAAACAACAAAATATTAAACAGATTTAAATTAACCTGCAAAGGACATTGTTGTCGAATTATCCAAATAACTAACCAAACGAATAAGTTTGTTTGTTTTATGAAAATACGTAATTTCTCGCTAGATTATTCTAACACAATTATTCACCGCCTACAATAACTTGCATACTTTATCCTTAAATTATGTATATCTGTATATTAAGTACTAAAGACTTAGGTATCTTAATTAAAATAAAAATAACGTATATGTTCTTTACTTTAACTCTTACGTTTAACAGTATTGTTATAGAATTATTGTACATAATAATTACATAGGCACGTGTATAGATAGGCGTTCCATGTACTTATGGATAATTTGTAAAAAAGTTCGTTTGGTCATATGAGAGTAAGTTCAGCAATGGAAAGCAGTGCAAATGTTAACAGATGGCAGAATATTCATGAAGTAGGGAAGCTGTAATTTGAACGATAGAGTTGGAATTTAAAGAAAGATTAACATTTTAAAAATAATACTCGCTCAGTCTTGTTTATTTAAATTTTACTTTTTAAATTATATTCTCTTTTAAATTATATACTCTCTTTATCATCAACCTACCACCGTTATTTACTAATTAAACATGTCGACTACCTCTATATTTCTCATTCGTTACTAATCGCAACAATCTTATCAAGCGACTAATGTCGATGATTTATTCATTATTATAAATTTTTGCTGCTATTTTACTCATTTAAATGATTTATAAAATACGAAAATATTGTGCAATATCGACAAAATCTTATTGCTACAAATACAGTTATTTTAATTGATAAAAAAGGGAGAAAAACAATAATAATAAATAAAAAAAATTTGACTTCAATTAAATAAATACTTTTAATAATAATTATGAATATAATGGACTTTATATGTATTATTTCTTTGAATATTATTATTCTATCATGCAACAATAAGTTGAAATTCAATTCGTAACGACCCCTTGTAGTGCTAAATTTTGCAAGAAAAACAGATGGTTTTGCACGAGAATACATGATTGTGCGAAAAAAGCAGTTTCAGCCTGGTAAAAGGGGTGTCCGTAGAAATAAGAAATATGAAAAAAGTAGAAAAAGATCGAAAGAATGAGAAAGGGGTGGCGATGGCGGAAGAAAGAGGGTGTGAGGGAAGGCGGGAAGGGGAGTCGGACAAAAATATTACTAGAATGGTGGACGGCTTGGTTGTTAAACGAATGTTAAACGTGGGCATTCCGGCGTGGGTTTTGGACATATGAGGAAGATAGAAAGAGAAGGATAAAGAGAAGCCATTGTCCACTCGATTGGCGCTTAGCTTATTCGAATAAGAATCTCCTTAGGAGTTTGGTGTTTGATCGTACTCACTGCCCACGACTCTCTCAGTCCTTCTCTTTCTCCTTACTTCTTTTATTCCTCTATATTCTTTTATTTTCATTCGTTGAAGTTATTTTATTTTCAATTTCTCTTATTGGAAATTAGGACCTTCATACTACAAGCAAGAAGAAAGAACACGTTTTAAAGGACGTTGAATTTTTTATCTTTTTTCCCCTCTTATCTCACTCTCTCTCTCTGTCTCTCTCTCTCTCTGTCTCTCTCTGTCTTTCTCTCTCTCTCTCTCTCTCTCTCTCTATCTATCTATCTATCTATCTGTCTATCTATCTATCTATCTATCTAACTATCTATCTCTATCTATATCTCTATCTCAGTATCTCTCTCTGCTCCTCCACTTCATGCACCTCCCTTATTCGCTCATTCGCTGCTTGAATTAGTAATTTCATAGAGGTGTTCAAATATTTTTCAAATATTTAATTTTCATTTAAATATTATTTTAATGAATGAAAATTGTGGTATGTTATTTTAATATATTTTATAACTGTAAAGAGCAGCGGTAATCGTTAATAAATTTAATTTATAAATTCATAATGCATTTTCAATTTATTAACCCATTGGCATACGCAATTTTATCTTTATTTTCGTAAATGAATTATACAAATATACCGCTATCCTTAAAATATTGAAAATGTGTAATTTATTGAAAATTTTGATGATACTAGTGAATATTATCATGAATTGCCAATATTTCTTCTTCTTGATTAAAAAAAAAAAGAAAATCTTTGCACCAAATTCTCATCAGCTTAGTGATAGGAACGTAACGATTAAATGCTTAATATTGTCGATTACGAGATAAATGTCGATGCCCATTCATTTACATTATTGTTATTGTATCGTTATTATTAAAATAAAATAATAAATTACCATTGGGTTGCTAGAAGGATGTATAATATAACTGTCCACACTGGCATGGCACGTAATATCATATTAATAAAAAGTAGCAAGATAATGCATTATCCGTACTAGTAACGTATGGAATAAAATTACTTCGGCAGGTACATACGACTAATTAAAAATAATTATATATGCTCGATTTTAATTTTAATTTACAATGTGTCGAGTAAATAAGAAGAAGAGAAAGAATCTTGGTCGCCATGCGGGACCGTCGATACATAGCGACTATGAGCATATAAACTCGATCTTTCTTCTCCCTTTAGCCTTTAGCATCACCTTTATCATTCCTCGTGTGACAAAACAAATTTACAGTCGAAATTTCGTTGAGGACCCCTGTAGTCACAACCGGCATTCCGCCTATACAACTCTCTCTCTCTCTCTCTCTCTCTCTCTCTCTCTCTCTCTCTCTCCCTCTCCCTCTCCCTCTCCCTTGTCCACTCTCTTATTCCCTCAGTCACTCGTTTTCTTCCTTCACTTTACTTTAACTTTGTTATTTTTGCAGTATCCGATACTTTTTTCGTGCAAAAAACTGAATACAGAAATATTTTCAGAAAATACTACAGAAATTATAACGTTAATGCAATAACATTTGTCGTATTATGTGCTTGGGAAGAATCAAAAACTACATTTATCGTAAAATGTTCGCACGACAACGATTAAATGCTTGACATTACGGGCTCTTATAAAATTATTGTTGCAAATTAATTTTCATCTCTACATATTTCCTTCTAAAATAAGAGGTGTACTTTAAATTTTGAATGAGCCAAAATAACCTACCTGATAGATCAGCATTTATTTCAAACTGCATACCCATTCCAATACATTTCATCTCCTTACAATACAAATCATCTCCTTAAATCTTAAATAAATAGCCAAAAGAGGCCGTTATTCGTTCGAACATCTAAGGTTTATAATGACTTGCAAGATACATGATAGTAGACTTTTATTTACAATAATTTCCATCCCTACATTATACAAAAGAATCCGTACACCTAACATCGATTCGCTTCTAACGAACGCAACACTTTTCCTCGAAACGGACGGATACCGTGAGAATACCGCACTAACGGTCGACCTCACTTCGCCAATGGGATTAATGCATTGACAAGTGCAAACTCTGGGACTCCGCCCAAGAATAATGGCCAATTTTGTTCCCCGATATTTGGGAGTGAATGCTTCGGAGCCCTTATTAAAATTACCCAAACATCGGACAAGGACAATTTACATTCGTTCCTTAGCTCACCATCGTCTTCGCATGGCGTAAAGGCCATTTAGCCCGCGTTACTCCTACGCACGAGCGCGAATCTCGTTTATTTGCGACCTCCTCCTCAAACCTCCCCCTTACCCATCCATCCACCCACCTACTCCTTCTCCATGTTGAAATAAATCGGCCGCCGCTATCTTTATACGCGCATACCCTCGCTTACCTCTCCACCCCATCGTTCCTGCGCTGGGCAAATTATTTCTCCGACCGCTTGCACCTTACGGCCGCGCCATCGCGCGATTTATCGATATTGCTGGCTCATTGGTCTCCGTAACCAAACGACTTCTTCCTATGCATTCTTTGGTGTAAAATAAGAGCCCTGACTCGCATCGACTTTGCATAATGCCGCTTTATCGACCGATTCTCGGACTCGCGCGCGCCAATGAATTTACTCGATGCGCGTAAATTTTACTTTTATATATATATATATGTATATATGTATTGAACTGTATTTTGAGGACTTTGGGTGGCAAAATGAATGATCGTACGCACGGCCGCACGCACGGCCAATGGTGAGGGGGCTGAATGCGTC
>NW_011948427.1:4544808-4548484 GCF_000503995.2 Ceratosolen solmsi marchali | reverse complement strand
AAGTCAAACGACAAGTTTAACAAAAGCTGCGCGTGCGCAGCATTGAAATTGCAATGCAAGCAGTGCTTTCCAATTTACGCGTAATGTCGCCGGAAAATATTGGCTCGCATCGAGCCAGGCAATTTCTATCTGCTCGCGGGAATAGCGTATAATTATGTAACCGGGTGGTTAAAATAATTACGCTCCTGCTTAGTAACTAATGTGATCCGATCGCGATGAAGTTGTCGTTGATGAAAATCGATTTTTTCTTAGTTGCCCGCTCCTTGATATAAATCTTTTCGGGGATAGAAATTCTTCGCAAATTCTAACATTGGGACGCATTTTCCTCGGCTTGAGATTTTTTTCCCAGCGCGATTAAGAATTTACCCTGCTAACAAAGCACCCTCGCCTCAGTGTCGACAAACTACAAAAAGCAATAAGTAACGTAAGCAAGTGCACGACATTGACGTGCGCGCGTTTATCAAGGATTGCCGAAAGTTTTCGGCCTATTCGACGATTCCGTCGCGGAATATCGCCTATCGCCACCGATTACGAGGAGGTCGCACGCTTCACCGCGATCCTTCTCGTCCTTAGCGAGACACCAATCACGGCTGTTAAAAAATACCGGTATCAAGTACGCGTCCGGAGTTCCCTCTTACCGAGGGGTCTGAGCGACTGCAGCCGATTACTATAATTGACACTCACGGCGCATCGAGCTGTTAATTAGCTTCCGGTCCCATTTCCAATCCCGAGCGGATAAATTATGCATAAGAGCGTGAGAGGAGGTCAGGTGCGCACCCGAAGACCTCGCCTTAGAAACTCTCGAGGTTATTCACGTACTGGCACATAGATTTCTTTATTTTCCTGGCCATTATTAATTACCTTCGATCGCCTCGTGTTTTATACTCCTCGATGAATTTCGCCGAGCGCTCGTCTCAAGCTTTGCTCGAACCACAGCTTTCGGCATATATTTCGACGTGGGATGGACGAGAGCGTGGAAAAGTAAATTAATTACGCGTCGCGCTTTCTCCAGATCTGCGGCTCTCGTTGCAATGCACAATGATCGATGAATAAAATTCTTATTCCATTTTATCGATCGAGATCAATAAGGTTTTCGCACATTAGATGACAATTCCAGTTTACTTGGAATTTCATAAATATGGCGCATTAAGTATTTTGGACATTGGGTGTTTGGAAAGTAACTGAGCAGATAAATAAAATTTACTATTATAATGCCTTACATTACCTTCCTGCAAAACAACAATAATAACTTTGCACTAGACAAAAGAGAGAAAATACATAAAACTGCTCGAATTATACCGTACATTTTATTTTACAATTTGCGCCTTATGTACATCTCATAAATTATCATACATTTATTCTCGATTGAATTTTATTTATAATCGTATGTAATATTAGAACGGAAAGTGAATTTATAATTTTTATAAAATGCCATTTCTATATAATTTTATTCGTATAGTTAAAAAAGTATCGATAACACAGCGCATACACAGCAATCCAATTGGCAATATCGATTTATTACACAATGAAAATAAAATCAAATCTGTATCGAATAAAGTACAGTTTTTGATTAAATGATCGTTATGAATTACCGTGCCAAATTTTTTAATTTTGACAAATCGCATTTTGGCAATTCTTTCCGTATGATACTAAACACATCTTGCTTGTATAAATTAAAGTAATGTTTTTCAATAATATCAGGTATTTGCATTAAACGATTACATTCTATTCTAGTACAAATAGGCGTGTATTTGCTTAAGGCAAATATAATGAAAGTAGAAATTACGCGAGAATGAAATTCGTAGATTATTTTTGAAATCTTTGAAAACGCATTTTCCAACGATATTTTACGAATGATAGTCAGTTTTTTTCGCAACAATGTACGTAACCTAGTTTACTCGTTATATAAGATTTCGAGATGACGGTTATCGTAAGTTATTTGTATAACTATTTAGTATTCTATTTATTTCATCTGAGATTCAAAGTTTTTGCTCAAGCTTGTTGAGCGTGAAAAGTGTGAAATACAAAAATGAAGAATAAATAATTTAGATGCAAATTATATTATGAATTACAATTATAAATTTTATTACCGAACAGAATTTTATCCTATTTAACCTAATTATCTTTTTATTTCCCCATCAGTCATTTAATCTCCATTCTACATTCTAATGCTAATCATTTCCTTGTTAATTGTTGATGTTAATCGATCCTTTAAGTGTAAAAAATGTTAAATTTTCACTAGCTTTGAGTACGACTATTAACAAAATAATTTTATTAGTCAGACAAATTTTATAAGTCCAAGAAAAGAACCGTTTGACATTAAAAGATAAAATGGTAATTTATAACACTTAGGCTGATATATAACACTCGGATAATAAAACTTGTAATCAGTCGTTAATTTTCAGAATTTATATTTACAACAAATACCATAACCTGGGTAATCTAATCAAAATAAAAAAAATTTATTTTACTCTATAATGTAAATTATATACAATATGTATAAAATGAAAAATCTTGTGTCACACTTTGTGTACAATGACTGATTGCGTAACACGCATAACATTCTGACGAAATCATAAAATTTGAAAGTTTAATATTTTTACAATGAGTGAAGTTTGTTAATTCGAGTGTTCTGTAATATATTAACTTCTCTGGTCGACAGAACTCGACAAACTCTTTCTGTCGCATTACCAACTAACTTTACCGTGTACACGTTTTCTCGTAAAATAAATATGTAAATAAGGCCGTAAGCACGAAATAGAGATCTGACACTTTTTTTGTGTTGGAACCTAAAACAACTGTGGGGTCGACGAATTGACTAATTTAGTCAGCTATATGGACAAGTTCCCTTGTTTCTACTTTCCAAAGAAAGATATAAATGGGAGAGTAGGAGAGAAAAAAAGCGGGATCTCCACCCCGCTTTATTCATTTCTTTTCAATCTCTCTCTCTCTCTCTTTCTCTCTCTCTCTCTCTTTATTTATTTATCTATCTATCAATCTCTATCTCTCTATCTCTTTGACATACGCATGCACGCTCATTCACAAAATGACAGACGAAACGCCAAGGTAAAAGAAAGAGAGCGTGTGCGTGGGCAAGTCGACGGTTAAGGTGCAGCCCTGGGGAAGAACGTGGGCCTCGTCGATCCGTACTCTCTCTCTCTCTATCTATCTATCTCTCTCTCTCTCTCTCTCTCTCTCTCTCTCTCTCTCACGTAACCGTGTGTGAGTCAGTGTGGGCCGCTGCTCCACGGAACTCCACTCTTATACGGCCGGGAAATGTATGGGCGCGCGAGATTTCGCCTTTCCGCGACTGAGCGACCGGACGGGGGCGAGAGAGCGTTAAATAAACTACGTGCCTTTTATACGTTCCCTCCTCCACCCCCTCTTCCTCCCACCTATCACCTCGTCGCCCCATCCCACCTACTCCTTACAAGCATACAGCTATATTTACTAAAGCGTACTCGCACGGGGCTGTTTATTAGGCGAGTTAGGCGCGACGAGGATCGAAAAAGTTTATTGGGATTGCGCGAGCACTCGGGGAGACTTTTTAATGTCCCGGTGATATGGCCAGTCGTGGGCGATCCGCACTCTGTGCAAGAATTTTGCGTTGCCCGCTACTTGTTACGACCCGATTAAATAATGCGAGACACGAGTCTACGCGAGAGAATGTCTTTCC
>NW_011948427.1:4506819-4544796 GCF_000503995.2 Ceratosolen solmsi marchali | reverse complement strand
CCCGTTCACGCTCGTCTCTTCAGCGCTTTTCTCAACCTAAATTCATGTATCGATGCTAAACTACCATGCCAATCCACCCACCATTCCTATTCCTACTCCCACCGTCTCCCCCACTGTAATATATTAGTCCATTAAATGACATGTTTAAATATACGATTAATATATTGAAATTGTAACGGTATGACATATAATATTTAAATGAGATGAATTTTTTTCTGAAAAAAAAGGACGTTTTTCATCATATTTAAATCGACAATTAAATGACTGTATGAACAATGATTTCGAAAGACAGAGAGAGAGAGGGGGGGGGGGATTAAATTTAAATCCAAAACCAATGTACATCGTCCGTCTTGGATGCAAGTCCGCATAAAATAAGTTTCTTCATTAAGTCCGAGAAATGATTCTTGATCTTCTCAGCCACTTACAGTCGGCTAAACAATCCTCATTGTTGGCTTATCTGCCGTTTCTGTTTCTGTCGTGTCTGCGAGGCATCGTTTGCCGCAAAACCTGATAACATCTTCAGCTTTGATAGTTTTGCATCCCCTGGAATGTTGAGCGCACCGAGTGCAAATATAATTAACGAATACACCGGAGACAAATACACGGCTGAGGTAGCGAATGGAATGAATTGGAATTATGGTTACCGAGGTATCCCTCGGCGATCGATATCTTTAATCTTGAAAGAAAATTTATCATTGGAATGTCAATTGATTCGTCATGATAATTCATAGAAATTTGATAACAAACATGTTCAAAGATGATCGATGTAAAAGACTGTCGCTGTACGTTATAATGTTTCCTTTACCGTCCTCAGTGAGCCAGGAGGAGGTAACTTTTAGTTATATAAGAAATTATACGAAAACTTCAGGGATCACAACATTCGGCATAATAAAGTATTAAAGCACACATTTTTATATTGTCAATACTAACGATAATTATATTAATAACTAAATTTTGTTAAACGAGTTATTTAAATAATAAAGAGTAGAGTTCAAAATACATTTAATCCGGTAGTGAGGCAAATAAGCCGATTTACACCGACAAATTAATTTCGTCAATGTATTATTTATTAAAGATGGAAAGATAATGACGAGACAAATTACGTCGAGTGCTAAGCTCATAATAATTTCCTTTTAAATATGAAGAATCGATGCACTAAACATTTTTCGCGAATAGAAAATTCATCTCGTCCATGTCGAATTGCAGTGGCAAGTTACTTTCTCAACGATGACGAGATTTTTTGTTCTTTTCTCTGACATCCGTTTTTTGTTCTTTGTCCCGTTCATTTTTTCCGCACTCGATCTTACTCTTTTTCACTCCGCTAATTGCTCATTAACGCGTGCGCTTGCTTACAGGAAGGCGAGCGATATTATATGTCAATGACAACGACATGACAGAGGGGGATGGGCATTCACTTGCTATCTATTAGCTCGCGTTCGCCTTTCCATTCCTCTAGTCAAAATCTCGTATTTGCGTCATGGATTTACGATTTCTGCTCGGACGTCGATTACCAATGCCCCTTATCATTTTACGTATTTCTATCTTACTTACCTTTTTCGTAATCACTCACAACAATGAGCAACAAGGCTTGCTTTTGGAAATATTTCGCATCCTACTCGATATGCGCCTGTAATCAAATGACGAAACTTTCGTTAAAGAACAAAATTTCTTCCGTGCCTCTAATTTAAATATAATTTTTCTATTTAAGGGACTATGTTGTTGGCGATGTGTCGAGCTCATTGTAAAATGTGATATGTAATGTAAATAGTGAAAGTTTACAATGCATAATAATATCCGTTGAAAGGATTAATCGCACTATTTTGCAAATTTTGAAACTCTTAGGTCGATATAATTTTATATCCTCTTGATACTTCTACACCGATTAAAATTTACATCTCCAAGATTGTATTTGATCGCGTGCAGTTTATATAGAACTCTATAGCACTTTATATGACATTACATGTGATATCCAATTATTTACATATAAACAATGCTATTTTCTAAAATAGATACAATATGCAATGTGTCATCGTGGTAGCATTAAAATGCGAGAAGTCTGCGACATTTATGAATGACTTTTAAGTTGAATTACAGTATCAACTATATAAATACGTGTGTTACTTGCGTAAATACATTGTAAATGCTCTTGTGCGGCCATAATACATTATTCTCACCTAGTAAATTTATATGCTAATTTGGATTTATGTCGCGTAGTGATGGTAATAATTTTAATTATAATGAGCAGCACAGCGTTTTCTGGCATGAATGAAAAATATCGCTCGGTACCGTATAATCGCATCCACGCCTAAGAATAATAATAATAATAACAACAACAGCAGCAGCAGCAGCAGCAGCAGCAGCAGCAACAGCAACAGCATTGACAACAACAAACACCGACGCATGTTCAATGTTTTAATTTAACTAAAATTATTATAATTTAATATTCATATGGCATAAAATTTTTAATTACCATTCATATTTGTCAAAGAGGCGAGAATAAATATTAATCACCGAAGAGAATTAAGAGAGCATTAAAGTTAATAACACATGGCTCTGTATACATACGCACACTACGCTGTATATTCAGGTTAAGCGCAAGCCACTAGTAAATACGTCATAAACACTATTTTTCTTCATCTTTTTTCTTCTTCGTCTTCTTCTTCTTATATATTTCTTTTTCTTTTTTTTTTCTTCTTTTTTTTTTCCTTCTTAATGCCGCATCGCGTGTTCCCATTAGACGAGTAATAATAAAGATCGTGTATTCTGAGCTCGGTAAAGCCGAAGTAAACTGCCGACGGTGCGGCTTAATTTTCCGAGAGCAGTGGGCGCATTTGCGAAAGCGTGAAGCCAACCGGAAAAGCGCGGCCAACGGCGGCTCCATACCAAACCACAAGCTCACCAGACTTTTTTCTTGCAGTTCATTGACTTGGGCATCGTTACGACCATACAAATCAACAACAAGGCGCTGGAGACTGCGCGCAAGGGTCAGGAGGTCTGCATAAAAATCGAGCCGATACCCGGCGAGACGCCCAAGATGTTCGGCCGGCACTTCGACGAGAAGGACATGCTCATCAGCAAGGTACGTACTTCCTTCCGCCCTTAAAAGCGAGGGGCCCCGAGTATCGAGAATATTTTAATACCGAATGACCGTGGCTTAGACGGCAAATCGGATCGTTTGCATCTCGAGACGCAAATCGAGGCGTGAATCGAGCATGGACCGAGCGTGGACAGAGCGTGAAACGAGCAACGATCGAGCTGCGATCCCAGTCTGCTCGGTCGCGTGATTTTAAAGTTATATTATTGCCGTGCTCGAGCGGACGAGTGATTAATAGGCAGTCGTGAAGCCGCGAGAAATTATTGCCCCGTGCGAGAATAAAAGGGAATGGAATGTAGAGGCGAATCGTGAGCCTAGTCAAGCACACGAAGCATACGAGCACGACTTTCACCGTATAAGGTAATGCATTTCTCCGGCTTTAAGGGAATTTACAAAACGTCGGGCCTGAAAGTCGTAGGAAGGAGTCGCGGAGAAAACGAAAGCTCGCCAAACTTGACGCGTATGTCAGTTACGCGAATGCCGCCTTACCATTCATTCGCTATGTACCATACGAAGCTTGTAATTATCGGCACATAGTAAGTGGACCGCGCGCGTCAATTCCATCATTATCCATTTCTTATCAATTTTTACGACATAAATCCTCGCCTTACATAAACGTACTTTCTCGATGCAACGATGCCATACATCGTATGGTTAAACACCTCTTGGCTGGAAATTACGCTCTCCGCGAGTGACCCAACACCAGTACCCGGAATAATGAAGTCTCCTAATAAAAACGTATACTTTCCTTTCAAATGATCAGCACTCGACCATTAGAATTTTTGCAAATTTTAAAGCATTCTAACTGTACGTCGTATGCGAGCTGGGATTTCAGGCATTCGATAAAACTAATTTCAGGCCCGCTACATTCCTTATCAGTTTTAAAATTTTAAAATATCTCTGGACTTTCCGTAAAAGCCTTTTACAAGCTTTAACGCGAAATCGCTCTTAGTCGATATTACCCGAAATCTGAGAAATGCTAATGAAACGCGTAGACGATGTTTATGGTCACAGTCATATATAATAAAATAGCATTTGTCAAAAGTAGATTAATATAGATTTGCTTTTAAGGTTGAGTTAATCTCCGAAGCCGGCCCTATACAATATATACAGGCTTTTCTCATTTCCGTGTAAAGATCAGCTATCAGGAATTCTCGTCTTGAAATCGAGCCCCTTCGTCCAATTTTCCCGAGGTCATGCGCACGCAGTAACGACTCCCGCGACACCCACACTCCGACCCTTAAGGTCAACGACTTAGGGCTTTGTTATCTTTGGGGGTAAAGCAGGAAAACGCCGATATCCCGATTAAACGCACGTGGTGCTTACGTAATCGAGCATGAGGGGTCGGACCGGGATGGGATAGACCGAGCGAGGGTGTTGTGGGGATAGGAAAGTATCGTAGGATGACGATGAGGGGCTGGTGGAAGTCTGGCGGTATACGAGTGGGGTATAGCAAAGCGGGGCGAGGCAGGCGAAGGATGAATGGAAGGAATGGGTCGATGGCTGAGCGATCGTTAACACAAGTGTCGCCACCGTTAAATCACACTTTCTGCGGGAGCAGTTAAGCGTACGTGCATGACCTTGTGTGCGCCGGCGCGCGTGAGTTCGCCGAGAGGAGCGCCGACCACGTAATACGCACGCCATTCAAGCCCCATTCGTCAATGAAGCCGAGCTCGCCTCCTTTTCGCCTTTTCGCCTTTTCCATCTCCGCTCTCGGCACGCGCTTTTTCCTTCGCCTCTTCTTCTACTTCATCTTCATCTTCTACAATTTCTCATTTCCTCAGCTTTCAACGGGAGCTCGATTCTTTCTTGCACTGCCGATAGCTTTTGAGAATCGGCTGATAAGCGCTCATTCTTTTTGGTGAATGCACACACTTATTGATACAGATGATGCAGATGAGCGTCGTTGCGATAGGCTTTTGTCTCCTTCTATTCGGCGACTAGCGCGCACTGTTGGAAACGTTTAATGCGCCTGTACGATTGTTCGCGCACTATAAGAAATTGAAATCCGTTGTTCTTGCTGTGGCTTTGAAGTTTGGTGTTCGAGCTCAAGTGGAGGAGGGACTCTCCCAGTAGCAACGCTTAATCTAGTCTCGGATAAAGTGAAATTATTGAAGGAATAATCGCATTATATTTGCATGTTTTACCTTTGGCTAACTTTCTTTAACGCTGGAGATTTGATGAAAGTCGTAGATTCAAAAAATTTACAAAAGCCGAGTATTCTCGTAACCAAGAAGTTGCCAATATATTTCTAATAATTGAATTTGTCGTTAAAGACTTGTAATTCAATTTTTCAATTTAAAATATATTTTCAACTCTTACGTGTCTGTATAGTTTTACAATTTAATTATAATAATATTTCGGACAATTCTAGCGGTGATGTGCTAAATGTTGATTTTTGTTTGTAAAATTTTCATTACCAAAGGCATATGAATAACTGCTCTTGTTTGACATAATTATCCATCAGTGCTTAATTAACTGCATATTATCCTTTCCTTTGATTTTTTTTCTCCATTTATTTATAAATTTGTATGCCCTTCGGATTTGCGTATTAATATTATCGTACATTTTCTAATTAAACTATCTTATGAAAACAAAAACAAGTGCCGGCATGTGTAAGAACCGGTTTTTTTTTTTTTTTTTTTTTTTTGCACATATTTAAGGAACAAAAAATTCGATGACAAAGCTGAAAGATTAGCAGACAAATTTTGTCTGACATAATGGTGCTACGTCAATAGAAACAAATACATTAGCTGAAGATGTAGTTGTTTCCGTTTATCGGCAACAACATTAGTTACATATTTATAAGCCAACTGAGCTTAAGGGAGACAAATGCAAGAATATTCATTTGGCTAAAAGGAAGGAAGTATTTAGCATTTATCTAAAATATACGCTTTGATAAGCTTATTACTTTAGTGGAGTTTGCTAAATTCATAAAATGAGAGCATAAGTTATCATTACGTTATAAAAATAAGATGATGGCCAAATATCGTGATAATTGTTTAAGATATTTATCTTATAACTTCAGAAACCATTATTCCGGTATTATTATTATTTAACAAAGCCTTAATGTAATAACTTGTAATCCGATTTAATTCCAGAATTTTTGTTTGAATAATGTAGCCACCGAACTATATGAAACCCATGAAAGCTTATACACCGTCAATATTTACTATTTCTAATGTTCGTTACATTTATAAATATTAATAATTCATGGTTAGCCTATAAATCCACATAAAATTTTTATTCAATTAAAAGAAGATTTTCATATGCTAAGTAAGGCACTGGCTACGTAATAAATCACGAATTTAATAGAGGCAATATCAATATTATTGAATATTTATAAAAAATGTTTACTTTACATTTAAATTTACTTAACATTTAAATATTGATTACAGTAATATCAGAACTAATTACTATGCAGCCGTGAAAATTATAACAAAAAATTAATTATATTTTAAAGTACGTAAAAATTGTATTATAACGTTAGTCGTAATAAAATTTTTATTACAAGAAAATAAAACTTTTATATAATTCTAATACACGGTCATTTATAAAATATTATTCGATAAATAAATATATATATATATATATATATATATGTATGTGTATTCTGTGTAAATTATTATATATTTTATATTTCCGATATAAATTGAAGATTACAATTATTTTCAAAAATTCTAATACGATTGACATTGAAAGATATAATTAATGCGCTAATTGTAATAACAATTATAATAACATCAGAATAAAAAATAATGCCTAAAATAAAATTTGTTATTTTTTATCGAATTAAAGGTTTTTGATTTAAAATTGTTAATGTAATATCAAAAACTTCCATTTATAATTGTCATTATCTAATCAAAATTGTAAAAGCATCAAAACCTTTAAAGTTTTTACGTTTCGTAACTACATTTCTCTGTGCACGCAAATACCATTATAGCGCTATTTAAATATCATTTATAAATATCTCACATATCGACCGTAATATTGAGTTTTCTTTATTTTGAATGGAAAAGACATCCTACAAGCAATAATAAATTATAAATAAAGCATAAAATAATCCAAGATTTTAAGTAATTATTATATACCGTATTTCAATATACCCAAATGTTATTTATATATTTTCTTCTAATATAAAATTGAGGATAATTAAACTTGTATGGTAATTAATAATCACTTGTTTCCTCCGTATTTTTAAATTGTTAATGTTAAAATACAATACTTGATCATACAATGTACAATAAAATATGATCCATGAGAGATATTAATTGCGATATAAAAAATTATATGAAAATGTTCAGCCATTGTAGAATTGATAGACAGTAGAATATTATTTTTAATCGGTCGCTTAAAATTCTTACTATCCGCAAGATACAGCAAATTGGCATTGCATAATAATTTTGCCTCAACCCAGTAATGCATTGTACTTCCAAATAAAGCAATTATTTCCTTGATTGTTTGACGAATAAGCGAACAGAAGATAGCATTATCAATTAATCACTGCGCGGTTCTTCCAAATTTAAACACAGGCTGCGCGATTAGATCGATCCAACCAAGTGATCAAGAATCTAAATATTCTCTCAGGCAACTCAAATGCAAAACATACAACACATAATCCTAATCCCATTAGCGGCGTGTATCCATAAATTGATAATATCTCGGGAGATCGAGGCATTTCTGCCTTTCGAATCTGAAATTCGAATTTTCATCACGGAAAACTAGCGTAATTACGACGGCAGCTTAACGGCCGAATTAGCGACATCGACTTCCCCCATCTAACGGTCCTTGTTCCTACACTCGCGGCCCGTTCCTCCATCGTCATCCGCGCCACGTATTCCTGATAACGGAAGCGACGGACACGACAAGAGTAGAGTGGAAAGAGGAGAACAGAACCTTCTTCGTTTCGATTAGTTAAGGTGTGTGGGATTTTCTTCTTCTTTTTTTCTACTTCTTTTTCGTTTATTTTATTGTTTGTTTTATTTTGTTTTGTTTTCTTTTGTTTTGTTTTGCTTTGTTTTTATTTTATTTTAATGTGGCTAATGCCTAGGTAAATCCGGGCTCTCTTCATCACGATGAATACCAAATAATTTGAGTGGAAATTTGCATTTTAAATTTTTTGTCTCGAAGATATAAAATATGACACTGCTCTCTAGTTCATTTATCCAACTATTTTTCTAGATTTGTAAGATATTGAATGAATACTTTCGTTTGAGACTTTAGCTTTTTGTAATTGGTTATGATAGATTAATATAAATGATTTAAATAATAATAATTAAATCTCTACTCAAAAAGAAATGAAATTCATGTAATATATATATGCTATTGTTCGTCAAAAAAACAAAGTGAATTTTTTGTAAAAATAGCTCTTTTCTTGTTTCCACTACTCCGTCGTAAATTTTAAATATGTCAAAGTTCCTCAAAAAAAAAAAAATGAATTTTTTCTCTTCGAATCTAGACTAATAGATAAGTGAAAGCAATAGCGAGGTGGAGAAAAATAATTCACAATTATTAAAAGCATCTTTCCTAAATCTCTTTATTACGCGCGGTGATGAGGTACAATGGAAAAGAAAAAGTTGCTGTTATGCCGATTACTTCGTTTTTCTCCTGACATTCTTAGAAAAGCTGGGATACTTGATTGTCCATCGCGCGCTTAAATTTTCAAAGCCTTGCCAGTTGTAGGTTAACGGGACCGACCCTTCGTGCACATAATTAGTCAAATGTTAACTAGATGGAATCACTGGATTGTGTAAATCACGTGTATTCCTCCCCCCCCCCCCATAACCTTCTTATCCTATTTTAACTTATTTATCGATTATCCTAATCCATTCCGTGGACCATTCGATCTCGGCTCAGTTTCACCTACAATCTTTTATTTTTACTCTGGTATTTTCTATTCCACTTCGAAATGCAGATCTTAAAGCAGATCTTAAACTTTTTTGGAATTTTCATTATTACTGAAGAAGGATTTGAGCAGTTTTTACATTGATAGATGAGAGCAATTCATTTATGAGTAAATAACAGTTTGATATAATAATGTTGAAATATAACCTGCTTCGTTGTTATAAAAAATTTGTAGAGTTTTGTGTCGATCTATAATAATAGAATAATAATTCTTAGCTCTTGCGATATTTCAATTGCAAAGAAATTCGAAGAACGTTCGTAAGCTTAGTTAGGAAAAAAGAAAAGAAAAAAATAAAAGTAGGTTCCATTTAATTCTATTTAAAAAAAAATACATCCATATAATCAAATATACATATACATTCATTATTTTAAAGAGTCTTATTATCATCTTACGATTCCACGAATAATATGTTGTCCTTTTCAAGTGCCTAATATATCGTTTTATATTGCTCCTAATCATTTAATCGACTCGACTTTGTATATGTTGAAGTCGATAAGATGACATTCAATCCATTACATAAATTAAGCAACCATGGTAAAAGAAGTTGATAACCTAACTTAATACTATAATATTAGGTATAATATAATGTGGCGGCGGCTGCATTAAGTGAAAATTGATTTACATAAGCATTGTATATACGAATGCATAATCATATTTATCTGGTATCAATATTACATATTTTTTAACAGTTTATTTTTTAATTTCCAAGTTGCATGCACTGCACATAGATATATAATGGTTAAAAAACCAAATTTTATATTGTTTTTTCTAAATTGTATAAAGAGACATATTTAATTGAAATTAATCAAGTTGATTTTATTATTGATAAGCATTTTTTTAAATCTATTTACGTGTTTTATAATTGTAAAGGTTTCGCGTTGTTGTTTGATTATATTATGTACTATAGTATCAATTATCAATGTTCATAATAGTTGAATAATAGATATAAACAATTGAAATAGATTTTGAATATTTCAAATCAAAAGTATTTCCTTTAGCGTGAAATTGGGTAGATTTAATGAATTTTAAGAGTGTGAGACTGTTGACGAATGAGAAAATTAAATCAAACAAAAGGTGTATTTGCCCTTTTTAATTTTCTTTTCCTTCCTTTACATTGTTTTTCTATCTATTTGTGCACGATGCTTATTATTTATATCGATATCGTTTTTAGCTAAAATTCTATCTCGAGAGTAGGACAGGAACCATATATCTTTTAACAATCTTCGTCTACTCGTAGTAAAACATTTCGAATGAAACTATTGAATCATCTACCAAACAACAGAAGCGCGCGGTTTAGTATCTTTTTCTTGCATAATTTAGTCACGAGTACGTGAATGTATACATTTTTTTTATCTTGACGTTGTAACTAGGTTATTTTTTGCGGCGCTCCTTCTCATTCACCCTAAAATTGGCTCTTCCCATCTGTGTCTCCGAAAAGTTTTAGAAACCGAGAGGAAGTAATTAACTTACTAAGATGATTTTTTTTTTTTTTTTTTTTTTTTTTTTTTTTTTTTTACGACTTTCGTCAGTGTGTGATTTTTACTCTTGAGGTGAGAAAAAAAAGGACGAAAAATTGTCTATACTATTTTATAGAGATAAGTCATCTGTCTGTATTGGGATGTCATTAAAGTAGTAATTAATTTATTTAGAAAAAAGAATTTCATATGAATATATTCTAAAAATATTTTTACTCGTGATGGTTATAGAATTATTGCTTAATTAATTATTACTTATGGTTTTTGCTGTTTTTTTTTTTTTTTTTTTTTTTTAGAGAATTTGAAAAATTGTGTAAAATTTTTGTAAAGGCAGTAAAAAATCACGCAATTATATAATGTTTAAAATCTAATAAAATCAAGAGACATCACAACAAACTTGGTATATAAATATTCTATAAAAAAAAAAAAAATCTATTATATGAACAAATAAATAAAATAGCAGTACAAAGAAGATGTAGTAATGAATATTTGAATAAATGTAAGGAGAAATGGATTTATCATATTAAGATTGATAGTACGAATGTAGCATATTACGTATTTGAAAAATTGTTCACATCTTGATGAAATGAAAAATGTACTATATTAATTAATTCAGTTAACTAGTTTTGTCAGTTAGAAATGAGAAAAATCTATGCTTCTTGTGTTTAGAATCATTATAAGACTTTGAACCAACTGCATTATAAATGTATAAAGAAAAAAGAAAAAGAAAAAAAGAAAATCAATAAAAGAATGATAATTTGTTTATGATCAAGCGTTGGTTAAACAGTTAACCGAGGAATAATTATGGAATAATTCTTTAACAATAAATTCCTCGTCTTATTATTTTTAAACGTAGTCCCTCAATTATTTACAAAAAAAAAAAAAAAAAAAAAAAAAAAAAAAAAAATTACAGTGCGCATAAAACACGGAGTCGAAGGAAAAAAAAGTAGCTCAAAAGAATCACGCGATGCTCGTCGACGTACTGGCACACTGGCTACAAAATAAAAAATTCACACCACGTCCACGGAGTTTCGTCGACTCATAATTTCCTCCTGTTGGCAGCAGCATCTCCGGCCTACCGATCCTTTCGCGATTGCCCATTTATAAATAAAAAGTCGACGTATAAATAAGCCTTTTCCAGTTCTCTTGCGCAACCGGCGTTTACCTCGTTTATTTGGCGCTGATTCAGTCGCTTCATTGAGTAAGTCTCTCTTTCAGCATCAATCATTCGGCATACATTTTCATTTTATTTTCATCCGAGGCAGACGGGCCACAATCTCTCCCTTTGGCAGTTCCTTTGCTCGGTACCGCGTGGTGAGTCCCGACTCGGTCGAATACAACAAGTACGTACGTAATGTGCCGCCGACTCTCGTAAATGTCGCCCGACTCAGTCATCCAAATTAACGATCCATTTCCGCTTTGCGTTCGATCGATCAGACGCCCGACAGGAAAAAGGATCCATCCGACTGACTCTCTGACAATTGAAAGAGACTAAAAACTTTTAAATGACGAACATTTACTTCTTAATGGAAACGAAATTTTTAATTATTCTCATAATAATAGCATACAGCAACATTTCCCTCGCCAAATTACAACGACATGTAGACGTGTAAAGAGTAATTTTAATGGCAACACTGGCATCTAGGATCTAAAGCTTTCATGTCATGGATATTGCGCCCTCCAATACTCTTCACTTCGACATTCTGTCTAATGTCAAATGTACGCTTACGTAATAAGCTGCGGAGGTCATTTTAGCTGATAGAAAAATTGATTGATAACACGCTTACGGGGCTGTTTCCGTCTACATTTATTCGATCAAATCGAAAGTCAAAATTGAGATGTTGGAGAATTGCGTTAAAATTATTGAACGAAATTTAACATATTTTGTAATGGGTATTACTTATTCCGGTATGATACAAGTATTTCTATATTACAACGATCGAGCCACTCCGATTGAACATTTTACGTTAATACATAATCTTAATTTTTATAAGAATTTCATTAGTTTACGCGTAAAATCTTTTCACCTACAAGCTAATCTCACGTAATACATCGCTATTTTTTGCAAATTTATTTTAAATATAGCAATACAGACTGGGGAAGGGATGGTATACGTTGGGAAAAGCATTATCGTCCAGCGCAATTCTCTCTGTTTGCTCGAGCTAAGTCAATTCGACAATACAGCAAAACTAGTCTCTTCTAGCGCACCTTCGCTTTCATATGAAAATTCAAGGACTTACGAAAGATCATCGAGCTATCTAAATGAGGTGGAGCGCAGCACGGTGCACGATGTGGTGCGCGCGCCCGACAAAATTCGAAATAAAATGTCTCGACATATGCGTGTGCATGAGACTTTTGAATTCGAGACCGCGACTCGGCCTCGAAATACGATCCCGATACGATATACATACGGTGAGTGCCGCAATGAACGATCGAGTGACCGAGCGAAGCGGGAACGGGCGAACGCGAACGCGCGCACGCACACGCACACGCACACGCACGCGAATACTCGCACGCCGTGCGCGGGTATGCGCGGGTATAAGTTGAAGTGCGAGCTGGAGCGCGTACTACAACCGCGCAACCAGGAGAGAAACAATATTAAAGGTGATATTGTGGAACGATGGCGGGTTGGGGGGGGGGGCGGACTCTCTGGCAGACGACGCAAAAATCCATTGAAACGAGTGACTGAGGGGTGGAAGGTGGAAGGGAGGCTTGTAACGAGCAAAGAGAAACCGAGTAAAACTGGGAAAAAGTCTCGATTTAAGTGGAGTGGCAGGCGTAGAAAATGAGAGAGAAACTTATATCGTAATTATACCATACGACACACTACCACACCACTGTTCAGCGATCGCAATTCTTATATTTGCTAGTGCCAAGGCTATTTAATCGTTCTCTAAAGGCTCCCTACGTTGCCATGATTCCCAATATTCTCCTACGTTTCTACAATATCGTGAAAATTATGCTCAATAATTATAAAAAATTCGTTAAACTCTAAATCTGTCGATTACATAAGGAAAACGACGTATAATTAATAGTATGCTATAATGGCTGGAAAATGAAAGATCTCATCGTTAAGTATGTTGCGTTTGGAAGATTATGGTAATATTTATGAGTATAGCTTACGCTTTAGATATTTATAACGAAGTCAGAAAATTAAATAAGCCAACAAAACGAAGCTAATATTACATTTGTAACAATAAGATAATTTGTTATATATTTTATTCTCTCTCTCTCTCTCTCTCTATATATATATATATATATATATATATATATATATGATTCTGATGAGCGTAATATGAGTGTGTGTAAATCGGTTTTTCATTATGGTATAGAAAATTATTATACATGAGTATTGATATGAGCTGAATTTATAATTTTTTGCCGATAATCATTAACGTTAAATAAGAAAATCTTCTTTCATGAACTGCATATTAATGTGCATCTCTTACCATTTCCATTGATTTTCGCCTTTTGTTTCAATTAAATCACTTTTTATAGCACCACATATTACTAGGCATAATCTCTAGCTTACGAATTATCGATTAATTATCATAGCATTAAATATAATTTTTTAACATAAATTGAGTTATCTTTTGTAATTATACATATGCGCGGGCACACGCACACGCGTGCTCGTAGGTGCTAAAATAATTTTTCTCATACACTTGGACACTATTAAAATACCGAGTTTCGTACTAACTCCCACACAATGTAACATGAATCGTTCATATTTCACGGCGGCAAAGTGAAATTACAGTTCGACTAGCAGCAATTTATTTTTATCCCCGTAACCTTCGTAATGGCAAATTATACATTATCGTATAGACGTATCTTTAAAATAATTATTCCATCTTCATGAAATAAACTGTTATTTGCCTTCTTTACTTAAGCACCATTATCAAAATAACAAAGTAATCCTCCCATTCTGCCCCACAATCCCACCCACATAGCCCCATTTCGTCCATACGTTCATTCAAAGTATAAAATATTTTAAAGCTCTTGCTGATAGCCGAATAAAATAATCCTACTTGGAATAAGCGATGGGGGGAACGAGAAATATTCTGCAACCGTAAAGATTAATCGTTTTTGGCTTGTCAGTCGTCGAAGGAGAATCCTATTTCCCGCAATTTCCATAAAGACAGCGCACCGCGCAAAACTATTAATAATAAACATGCTATTTTTAGCCTTTAATCGGTGCGCTTAATTTCACGTCAATGACTGGCCTTGCGATCGCCAGGACTTTGTCAATGAGTGTAAAGATGAAAGAGGGAAAAAAAAGTAGAGGGGTGGGGGCGGGGGGATGAACCGACAGAAGTAGGAAGAGGAGATACAGCGAAAGGCTAAGAAAGCAACGTATGCAAGAAAGATGATGGTAGTGGCGCGGCGGTGGGGTAGGGAAGGGGGTGTCGGTCTGTCACGGGAGCGGGTGGAGTGAGGGGGAGGGGCGGACGGTTGTAGCGAGGAGGAGGATGAGAAAGGATGGCTCATTGCATAGGAGTCCGATATATTGTGTAACCTCAAAACGCTATCCAACTCCATGAGCCATTCATCGACGACTTCCACGTCGAAACGTGACCGCGAGCAAACTATCGGCTTACCGGCGCTCCGATGTCGTGATTGTTGCATTGCTCGGGCAGCGACGGAGCCCCTGCATGTCAATAGCCTCGACCGTCTCTCCCTCACACAAACGCGCCCACGCACGCGCGCGCGCGCGTATCTATCATTATCCCTCCTCCCCCCCCTCTCTCTCTCTCTCTCTCTCTCTCTCTCTCTCTCTCTCTCTCTCTCTCTCTCTCTCGCCTTACATCTGGCTTAGCGAAGATCACCGATTGAATTTGGTGGTGTTCTCGCTTTCTTTTCAGGCGGTACCCTCGTGCCTTACAGCTCACGCGACCCAATGAAATGCGCGGACGCGTTACAAAAGCCCGCGGAGCACTAGCCGAGGTTATTGTCGTGCTTATTTAACACCCGGAAGAAGCTCTACCCGCTGCCGATCACGAACAACAACGACCCGGCTAATCCTCTATTTACCTTACTTCGACTCTACCAACTTTACGACTCCGTAATTGATTCTGCGCACCTTCTGGGAAATTCGCTCTATCGCGGAAGACACGTGAATACCAGCGTATGACTTGCCTTTTTCTCTTCGTATCTATTCCAGCTTCTAAAATACGACATTCTAGCTCGCAACAAGGTCAGGGTTTTGCCTTTGGGCCTTTAAGTTTACGCACTGCTCGTTTAAGTTACTGTTGACACGAAGAGACTCGTGAAAACTAACAACCACCTCATCGTCCTTGATCGTAGAAATAAATCACAGAAAGCGTCGATTAGGAAGGGATTAGCCATTGTGATGAGAGAAGAGAATTTGAAGAAGATAAATTTTCCATTATTCCACGACTTTCAAGCTTAATTCACATCAATTAAGCCGTAATAGCCGTCACATCTTCGGAGATCAATGATCTTTGCAAATCGGAGAATGTTTCTCTACCATCATAATGAATAACCATAGTCACGATTATAAATTATCTCGAACCGGGCATTTCTATAAATCTCGCTGGAAAAGCCGAGAGAATTGGCGATTCTCTGGAGTGGTGACGCCTTAGGTCCAAAATAACGCTTTATCGTAATGTGAAAAATGGGAATAAAAGCAGAAAGACCATAGAGCAAGATCAAAGAAATTGTTGTCGATGGGGAAACGTAAAAAGTAGTGGTGGAGCGAAGCGGGGGAGTCGTTGGACTTGGGAGAAAAAAAAGAGAGTCGTTCACTGTGCAGTTGATTCAATATGTCAAACATGTGTGTGGCATGATGAGCACAAGCTGGCAGTCCAAGTACCAAGGCAACTACTTCCCGCCGCCTTCGGCCATCTAATAACACACGAAACAGGAGCATAACGAGCCAAAGGACCTTTTTGTACGTTTTCTCCAATATTGTCATGGTCGACATTGTCATGCCCGTCGTAATGGTCAACCTCGTCGTAATCGTCGTCACCGTCGTCAGCTTCGTCAACATTGTCATCCTCGTCCCAAGTTGTAACCACACCTCTACCATGAAACGCGTATGGCTATCTCGTCATTTCTCTGTCAAGCTTTATCTTGACGTTCGTACATATTCTTAAAAAACCAAAATTAACTTGCATACTCTTTTTCAATACCTAATTGTCAAGATAATATTATCTACAAAACTTACGCCCTTACTTAGTGTCCTTTGATAAAAATCAGCTTTGACTTGTAATTAAGTTAAAAACGAGATTTTTTTTTTCTTTTTTTTTTTTTCAATAAGCTTACTGGCAAATTGATGATGTATTGCGTGTAACGGAGCGACAAATCGAGTGGATAAAATGTTTTGAATTTGTCACGTAGGCGAGCTTTATGAAAAAAAAACGTGTCCATTAGTCGTTATCGTTTTAACGAATTGTATAAAATCTCGATTACATTTTGTAAATTTTGTCGGATCGATGCAACAAAACGGAAGATTAGTATTTTGGAAAAGTAAAAATTCAGCTATTGATAATATTTCGCTGAATAAGTACTTGTCGCGCATTTTTAATTCATTAACCGCTTGTACAATCATCGAACGACAATTACTAAATTATTTCTTTATTGTATATGAATTTCATTTCATACGAATACACAATTGTACGAATTTTCTCGATTCTTAAGAATAATTTCTAAATAATTAATTATCTTATCAAATTTCAATATGTGGGATTGCAAAGTTGTTTCATTAATACATTGTTGACTGTATTGCATTATTAATGCCAAGCTACTCTTACCGAAAATAAATAAAAATAACGTCTCGGCTATTCGATAGACTAATACACTTGCGTGTACGTGCATATGTGTGAAATTTTTTTGTTGTTTTTTGTTTTATATTAGTTAAAGAAGAAGGCACCGGATTGTATTTGTTGAATGCACAATGATGAAAATAGAGTCCCGTGGACTAGTCAAATACAATAATTAACCCATTCATATACTCACGTAGTTGCAATTAATGATTGCGACCGATTGTGGCGTTTATCTAAGATTGGCGTACGTCCCACGCGATATAAATATCATTGACACGCGAACACATCGACACGGTCATTTTCCCGATTTGCCAATATTTCCTTTTTCATTCTCGCATTTATTCTTGCCGCCCTCCCCCATAACTCTCGAATAATAATACTCCCCCGAATTTATGGCCTTTAGGCATTACAGAATATTGGAAATGTCTGATTATGGCTTTTCCCTGAAGTGCTCTCGTGACGATGCGCGGGTGCTCGGTGGAATTTTCCTTTGAGGCCTCGGTCTCTCTTATTTTCCGATACGCCGCCACACAGGCCAATGAGTTATTTTCGTCTTCGGCCATATCGCATCGTAAATCCCGTAAAGTTAACCGAATATTATGTGAAATTAATACGTCTAAATTAATTTACCTATGACAAGCATGTCATTTCATCTTAAAATCTGTTAATCTTTTAGTAAATACTCGGGCGCATATGTTACACGTAAGTCGTTGTATAAATACTGTTTGAGACATGTAATATTGCCAGATCTGAATCTCGTCCTCCGATCTGATTTTTCAAGCGAATTGACTTTTAATTAATCCTAACGTTTGTCAGCCCAGTCATGACCATCGAGCAACCACCAAGGCTCAATAGCCTCGGTTCAATAGCCTCGGCTCAATAATAAACGAGAAAAATCATTACAAAAATAAGACAGGCCCAGGTAAAAAGTGAAGAAACTCGATAATTTCCTTTGGCCCTGCATCCCCCGCGGTAAAACGGCAATAGCCAGGTCGCCCCGTACATACGTCATTCACATCTGAGAACTGGTCGATCAGGATCTCCAGGGTTCCCCAGTGGATTACTCGCTTTTCCCAACCGGATGCCACTTTGCGTGGGCGGCTATCGTGGTAAGAATCGGCGGCGGGCCGATTTATTTCTCGATATTTTTCCCACAACTCCGAGATAACGAGCGGATAATAGAGCTGTTGCTCAATTTTTTTGCCCACTGATATGCCACGGCTAATTCCTGCACACAGGGGTTCATTTGTGACGCTTTTGGATGCAAAAGTATTATATGAGACTGGATGGACAGCGACTTTACGGAACTGATAATGCGACATGGAATGTGTTCAGCCCGAGATTATCTCCCATTGATACGAGACTAATAAGGAAATGGGTGGTGAGGGGGCTCGAACATTTGCCTACCTCGCATCTGTGTGCTGAGCCAATACTAATTGGCAGACAAGTTTGTCCTTAGACTCAACGTGAATGTAAAAATTCACACTCATATAAGATCGCGATAACATATTGAAAATTATCAATTATATTTAAGAACGTGAATATACTTAACATTTTATTGGGCATATTTATTCGATTAAACTGCAACGACAGCTAGTTTGTCGTTTTGCTTTTATGAAGAATAAAGCCAATGTGGTCGGGAATACGGACGTGGGGAAAAGATTTTTATTAAAATTAAAATTCAGTTTGATTAGAAATATTCACTATAGTCATTTTTCAAAAAATTACACGTTCGTTCGTTTGTTGTTTGTTTTATTCATTGTCAGGATCCGATAACAATAGAAATATGGAAAACTTTTATTATTTATTATTGAAGAAATATAGGTGTAACTTTTTATGAAAGTAGTGCATTTATTATTAAGATCATTAAATTTGGCACTAGCACGATATCACTACAATTATAGCTCAATGCTTTAATGTATCGAGGATTGTTAAAAACATGTTATTAATATAATTTATAAAGGAATAGATAAAAAATAAAAAAAAAAAAAAAATTATAATATACAATCTTTGCGAGTATCCGTTATGATTAATATACTTTAGGGAATCAATGTTAATTTAGAAAACATTTGTGTGATGATAATTACGAAAAACTAATTGTAAGTTATTATTTTGAATCGATAATAAATTTTGAAGCTCAATTTCACGTATAATAATAAAATTACATAATTGAAAATTACGATTAAGACATTACGCTCTCTCATACGAACATGAAATTACGTAATGTTATAAATACCATTTTTTTAATTTGTAATTGTATTATTAGAAGAACTTTTTGAAGAATATGCACCACAAGTAATAAAATATGCCATATTGACATTATTATATAATAATAATCAACTTTCATATTCTAGACGTATCAAATATATTCCTCACTATTTATCAATCGATATTAATTCCCTTTTGGAAATGAAATTTTACTTTTCCTCTCGCCAATTTGTTCAGTCTTCCTGAACGCGAAACCGCATTAGATGGCGCTACGGTCTTCCTCCCCTAGAAAATATTATGGAAAATAACGGAAAAAAGCGGTACTAAATAATCAAGATCAGATGTAAAAATAATTCAATGCTCGGAGACGGAATAAAAGAGAAAGAACATGGCTTTACAACGCTAATCAATCGTCAAAGACATCAATTAAAGACATCTGTCGAAACCGCAACGAGGCAGATTCTCGATTGACATTTCCTCCTCTCGCAGCCAGCAGGCCGGCGCGGCTTGTCATTATACGGAACTCGTCTCTCTCTCTCTCTCTCTCTCTCTTTCTCTCTCTCTCTTCCTCTCTCTCTCTCTCTCTCTCTCTCTCTCTCGACTCTTCGCGTAAAGCCATTTCCTCAGTGATTTATAGTATGGCGAAACTTATACGCACTCTTTATGGCTGTGTCTGGATATTTGAATTGGTGCATTTGTCTATTAGGTATTCATAAATAGTATCGATAACGAGTGCAAATAACTTTCATAACTTTCATACCATCTCGCGATTCATCCCCAATTTGACATTCTATCTGTTCCCCTGGCAATACCTCATCAGTTAGCTTACTTCTATTATTTTTATCATATTAAGCACGACAGTTAAATTCACCTCAACATATTCGACAAACGTGAAAATTAATAACTTTTACCTATGAATATTTAATTGCTATTATGACAGTGCATCGGAATGCACCTAACAACATCTCCGTAAATATCAATTGCGGACCTGCTAGATTGTCGATAATTATTGATAATCGCTCGTGAAAGTGGCATCGTAAGCTACTTAATATTCTTCAAATCCTAATGATTTTAGACTCTTAAATCGCCGTAAGAGCAGTAATCGAAGAACTCAATGAAAAATCATCGCGAAATAGGAATGATTGTGCCGAGACTTGGGGCGAAAGCGTCCCGCAGCCTCCGTGCGAAAATTCCCAAGCAACATCGCTGATACGAACGATAATCGGCCCTTACCGCAAACTCCCTCTTGCGCATTCATCGCAATTTTGTGATTTATGTGCTCGCCGAAAGGGGCGAAAGGAAGCAGCGGAGCGCGCGCCTCGGGCGGATCGATAGCCCGAGAGAGGAGGCGGTGGCGGCAACGGCAACGGCGCTGACGCCGATAGTCGCCTCGAGTGGGGTGGTAGTGGTGGGGGCGTTCATTGAGCACTTGGTCGGGGAACGACTGAATGAAATCAGGGCATCCAGGGGCTGGAGCCAGGGCTTCCCCATTCAGTAGCGGCCGCGGGTCGACGCCCGCAGCTTCCGTCCGTTGATGCGGCTGCGGCTCGAGCTTTACCGACGCCCTCCTCCCTCCGCCCGACCGTGTCTAACCCCTACGACGCTCGATATTCAGTCGGCAACGAGGATATTCTTCAAGAATGTAATTTCCGGGGCTACAATAGATTACCAAACCTCTCTCTCTCTCTCTCTCTCTCTCTCTCTCTCTCTCCCAATCCCCAGCTCGTCACGCCTCACTGGTGGAACCTGCGATGCAAACTCCAAAGCCAAAAAGGGTGGAACACTTCGATCCATCAATCGCTCCCTGGCGTGACGTAATACTGACTTTATCCCTTTGCCTGATCCGTGGCCTCACCAGCTACTTTAACCCAACATTATTTCGCTAAATTTCACTACTATGTTTTACTAGTTATTTACTTTCATCTTTTGTTTTCTTCTTCACTTTTTCCTGTATTTCCTCTCGCCGTTTGAAGTATTAAATTGAGATAAGCAGCTCTAGAGCGACATTTGATTAAAAACTCATTAATAATACGCGATATTCTCATTTAAATCGAATTACCCAATGATAACTTATCTAATGAAAATAATTGCATTCGTCGATACAAAAAGACCTTAAAGTATAATACATCAATGGGATCATTCAATATTTCTTAAGATAAAAATTGAAATTTTTTCACGCGTAATCAATACTCTTTAGATACACTCTGCTGATATAGGACTTTATCTACGATTGTGTATCGGTGCTACAGGAAATGAACAATGAAAAATCACTGCTCTATCTAGAAAACTGATAAACATATTTCGATAAGCTTTTCTGAGGTTCGTTAAATACAAATTTGAATGGGAAAAGTGAAGTTTTCGATTTTTCAAGGCTCTCGTTACGTTGCCATACAACGACCGCTAATAATATTCGACGCGAAATTTATTTAATTTAAAACGACTGTTATATACAATATATTTCAATTGTATTTAACGTAAAGGAAGAATTAAATATATAAATATGTATTTAACAAATAATATTGTAATAAGCTCATAAACAAACAGGTATAGTCCTCGATGTTTAATAATTAAGATGAACTTATAAAGCACACGATCCTTTTGCTTATATAATGTAACGATGCCTTTATATTACCTTTTAAACTATTTTTATCGGCATTCTTAAGTTTCACATTCGCTTCGTTATTATTCTCAATCGCTTATCTCATAAGGAAAAAAAAAAAAAAAAAAAAAAAAATTGAAGAGAAAAAAATATCATTCAACAGTAACTAATACACATAATTAATTATAATATATTATATTATAATTGTTTAGTATAATGATATACGATATGTTTATGTATATATGTAGTTGATAAGTTAATATTTATTGAATTTTAAGATTTTTAACCTCATTGAGAGTTTTATTATTTGCGAAAAGAAAGTATACGTCTGTCAATTACATCATATCTTAAGGATTCTTATAATATTTTACATCATACGATTTAAGTAGAAAGAAGTAAATAGTGTACAAGTAACATAAAGCGAAGAGACAAAATTTGTGTATTAATTCAATGTATTAAATCAAATTCATTCATGCAGTCATTATCTTAAAATTGTCATATGCCTATGAATATACGAACATTTAATAAAAATGCTCATAATAACGATAATAATAAGCAAAAATTTTCGTCATTCGCTTGACAAGCTTAATTATTATTGTAAATTGTCATCGATGGATCTAAATTTCGTAGTGACGAAAATCTCCCAAATAAGAAAAGTCTTCAACGAAAGTCGAAAGCAAGTCTAAAATAGCAATCTTAAGTGTCAATGTCTCTATTAAAACGGCCCTTCTTATAATAATTTTTGTAAAAGAAAATTCAGTATTTCCATTGGATATTGCATGATCGAGGGATTAATACGCATATATGTACACGGCGATGTACACCGCTCGCGATAAAATTTTCCCTGCACATAGGCACAATGAAAAATAGCACGTTCGATTGGACGAAGGTGTCGAGTAACATTCGCCGCCTCTTCTTTCTCCTTGAGCGAAGCTCATCATCGCGCTCGAGCTCCCAAACTCGTACTCACGGTCGACTTCCACTTCTGGCTGACAGGGCAGGCGGAGAGGAGAGAGTTGAACGAGGTCACGGTGTCAGTCTCATCCCCATTGACGCAGTCTTTGCCAGGGGATACGAACTAATAGCCGCGGTGGATCGTAAGAAAGTAGTGCGCGAAGCATACTAACGGCGAGCTAAGCGGACTACCCGGAAGAAGATGGAGACAGTTATCACGACACGTCGAATTTCCTCGGACCATAGTGGTAAACCGGGTGGTTTACACACACGCACACACCTAGAGGATTTGCAAAACAGTTTTATGGAGCAACTATGAGGCACTATTATTAATTATTAACTAATTATCTTATCCGCTGTCAGTTCTCGCGACCCTCACACGTACCCACCTCTAATGAAAAATGCCCATCAGTCGTGCAAATATGTTCACCGCTTAAAAAGTTTAAAATCGACGTTCTACCGCGGCGGACAAATTTATCTTATATGTCGCCTAGATTATTTCAATCATCTCAAACATTATCGACAATTTTGTACTAATAATCTTATGTTAATGTGAGATGGATCGGAATTCTACGTTAGTCATTGAATAAAATAAACTGCTTGAAGAAAATGAGAAGTTTATTGCTGGATTAGAGCATGTGAAAGAGTCGTAAATGAAATGCGAATGGATAAAGTAAAAGGGTACTTGGGATAGAGAAGATGCGCTCGATGACGTATGAATATAATGCGAATCGATGCCTAAAAAGACGCGATGTTGACGAATCCGTGAGCAATTAACAATCTGCGAATCCTGAATCATAATTATGCGACAATTATTTAATTGAAATTAAAAATGCGAGCCTCTTGTCCGCTCTCCGTCCACTTGTCTGTTTTCGATCTCGAGGAAATTTGCCGGGTAAAGTGAGAAAGAGTAGGATATCGCAGTTGCTTTGCGATCCAAAGGTACGGGGCATAATCATTAAGGATGCGGAGGACCAGTGCAGGAGGATTACAGTGCGTACTCGGGTAGTCTAATACCGAGCCGACGATAATCTCGTGGAGAAGAGGGGTTGTAGGCAGGATCGAAGCCTCGGAGGAACTGCCGAATGGGATGCCGAGCTGGAGGCCGTTTTCTTTTTTTTCATTTTTTTCTTTTTGTTTTTTAATGACCTGGTCGAGATCCCCATTCACTGGAGCGCTAGCGCGATTTAGCGGCATGTGCGCGCGCATCCCCACCCTCATCCTCATCACGGCCCCCTTGCCGCCGAGCCAAGGATTCGGCTCTCCTTCTTTTCCCCCTTTTCTATAGCAGGAGATTTCCAACGAGCGGCTTTTGCCTTCGCCCTTTGTAAGCGTAATTGATAGGAGAGACGAATTTTTGGGCAAGTAAAAGCCGTAGCTGACCTTTTGCCGCGTGGAAGGACGCCGTTGGTAAAGGATGAATGGGCGCGCAATTCCAACTAATGAGGGTATTCTCCTTTTACCTTGTCGACAACGGCCCTTTTCATTCGTCACTTATTCCCTCTGTTGATAATATTTAAAAACGAGGGCGCATTTTCAGGTAAAATTTACACGGTGACCCGACTCCAAGTATCTTACGATCAAGTTTTAGAAATTATAAATCCAAGCTGCACAATAAGCTACTCGATGCTAAATTTCACGTTAGCGTTTGAGGAGCCAGCGAGCCCTTACCTCTCCCAAACATTCCATCACTCTCGTCGAGCTATTATATGAAATGTGCCCTCCACCTTTAACCGCGCGAGCAGTATGAATATTTCATTCGATTACCGGTGGAGGAGAGCGTCGCCAATTTGATAAATACATGTTGTACGACGTTCGGATCGAGGCAAAAAAGGAGGCCAGTGATTTTAAGCGAACTCATTGGCATTTTTATCTATCCGCGAAAGCTGGTAAACTTACTACTATTATTCCCTCCATTGGCATTATTATAAATTAGAGGAGGGCCTTTATGTTTTTGGTTGTTTTTTGTTTTTTGTTTTATTGTTTTTTGTTTTTTGTTTACGTTAATTTTTAAGCTCCGAGACTCATTATTTTCGGCTTTAATATTCAAGTTTAATAAAAGCAAGGGGTGCCGAAATTTGGCACGAGAGCTCGGCCGAAAGTATATTTGTACGGAAGCTTGGTGTTTGATGAACTATCGGGTCGTCGATTAACGCTCATTGCGAAAGAAAAATTAATGCGACGAGCGTGGACGTCGGCCAAAAGTAGCCAGAGTCCTCCATTCCGACGGCGAGCTCACGGGGAATAAAGTGTACCGAGTGCACAAGGAAGCCACAAATTCCGTTAATTCTCGGAAGAATTCCATCGGCGATCGACCGATTTATCGGATTCGGCATCGGTGCCCGAGGGAGGAAGGAAAGCGCCATCGCTGGGAATTCACGTGGCGTTGAGCGAGGATTTGCAAAAACGGTGGAATTGCAAAGACGTAGGAAAGTCGGGGAGATGAAAATGAGATGACAGGGGAGGATAGGAGTTGAGAGGAGGGAAGTATTGTCGTCGGCTACGGCGGGGACGAAAGCGCGGGTAGTGGAAGCGGAGGCGCACGGGAGGTAGGCGAAAAGAGATACAGTTAGAGGGATAGAGCCGTGGGGAGGAGAGCGATAGAGATAGAGTTTCGACGAAGGCCGGAAGCAGCCGCGTAGGATGCTCCCCGAGTTGGCAGCAGCGGCAGGTGGTCGCCGGATGTGCATCTTCCTTTTCCGGACGAGTCCGCGCATATTAAAGCGGTGGCGCACAAACAAAAGCGAGAGCCGACATTATGCTTTCGCGCGGCTTTTCTGGAAAAGCGGAGCTGGGGCCGGACGTACGCTTTCCTTTGTGCGACACACGGGCGCGCGCTCCCCGACAGTGGGGATTATTCCGTGCGCTGTCTCCGGGACGACGCACCACTGACCAAGTACTGGATAACGAGGACGGGCCACACCCTCACGGACTACCGAGTTCGATGAAGGCTTTTGTTCTCCTTCCACGGAGAATGGAAGAATGGGACCTCGGCCTCGCCGGTGACTCTGCAAATGCTCCAACTCCAGTTCCTCTTTTTTCTTTTCTTTTCCATTCTTCATTCACTCGCCCGCTCATTCATTCGTTCATTATTTTTCCTTTTCTTCCAATTCTTCCTTGTCCTCTTCTTCATGTTTTCCATCTTCTTCTTCTTCTTCTTCTTCTTCTTTCCCTTTTTATTCTTCCTCCTCTTATTCTTCTTCTTCTTCTTCCTCCTCTCTTATTCTTCTTTCACTTTGCCTTGTTCTTTCACCTTACCGAGTCAGCTACTTGATTCATTTATTTTGGCCACTAAGGGAAGAAACATTTTTGCCTGTGTCGTTAAGAATTCCTGTACTATTCGTGTTTACATCGATCCTAGAATGACAGAGTGAAGATAGTCGTACTTGTTTAACTTTCAGTCTTTCTCCCTTTTAATTTGTGAAATACAAATTCTTAAATTTCTTCTTCTTCTTCATCAAATAAGTGTCGCCCCATTATAACAATAATGGCTATAATTATATTAAGATAATGTTTGTCATTTTCTAGATGGAACGACGAGCGTTGCTATTCTTCTTATGTATTTACAAGCATCATATCCAGCCGGGACTTATACGTAATTACAATATCGATAATTATACCAATGGATTATCGCTATTCCAACTCCCATGACATTAAAGTGAACTGGAACGAAAACTTTCTACTATAAAATGCTATTCATTTGATAATTCATTCGCGGCATAATGCACAAATAATAAATGTTAGGCTTTTTGTTATGAATGTAAATAAATGTAAATAGATGGTTTATTCATTATTTATGTTAAATTTCATATTTATGAGCGCGTTTGATTTATATTACTCGAATCGCTTACACGTGCGTTTGTCAATAATTTCTGACATGTTCTGAAATACGATATTAAGAAGTTTTTACATCAGCTTACAATTATAATGTTACTTACAATATCTTGGTAACAATGTCAGTTGAAGAAGTTTTTTATTGACGAAGATAAACGAGTCCCGTTCGTGTAGGCTTTGATTTGTCGACGATAAATTCCAAGTCCCACAGTAAACTCGATAGCTTGGAAAAATCGGAGATTCATCAGCAAATGACACTTTCACGCATTTCGCCCGATCTGAAGAAGTTTCGGGGAAGTTTAGGTAATCGTTAAATAAGAAAGATTTATTCGATTCAAGGGGCAATAATCGCTTTCGTGCGCAGTGTCGATAGATGTATTTCCTCGTTTTTCATGGGCGTAATACGGTTCCGCAGCTCATATTGTCGATTCTTAGGAAGCGTGGAGTGCCTGTCGTCGTCGTCGTCGTCGTCGTCGAGGGTGAGCAAAACAAATTTCAAAAAGTCTAAAAAGCTACCCTCGAAAGTAAGCGAAGTCATGAGCATCGCAAGGCATCGTCCTGTGATGAGCAATAACACATCCGACTGTGGTCCCTCAAGCCATAAAAAAGACGATCCCCTCGTGTCCCCGTGCGGTACGATCCATCAAAAACTTCGTAATCGCTCGTCGTCGACGGCTCTTTTCACCATTTTCCTCTCACGCTCGCCGCCCCGGCTTTTCTTTTGATATCTCGGCCTCTTGGCTCTCGAGTAGGCGCATACGGTGCATTAAGCAGTCAGTGATACTTTAAAAGCTGTGTGCGCATCTCTCTCTCTCTCTCTCCGTATTTCTTTTTTTCTTTCTTTCTTTCCTAATCTTTAACAAGGATTTCTCGCGAGACTACGAGTAAAATACACTTTAATCTTATTTCTTTTCTATCTCTCTATCTTACTTTATCGGAATTCTTTGTTCTTTGGCGGCCTCTCTTTTTACGTTTGCTGCTTCCTTCCGCTCGCCCCATCGCACTTTCATCAACGTCATCTACGATAAGTGACTGACGCTATGCCGCATTAACGTACTTTTCAAAGGGAACGAATAAAGCTAGCAATAATCCAATGAAAGTCATAATAAACATTGCTTGCTATGAGATCCTAAGCGAGCTAAATCCAACGGAAACCGCGGCCATCGATACCTCGCTAACTCTGCTGACTGAAGATGAAATTAGGCTTCGAGGTGTCGAGAATTGTATAATTTATTCCTCATTCAACGGTCGCGCATCGACATCGAAGCTATAGGCCGTCCCTTAATTCCATTAACTTTATCCTTAAATGCAGCCCAACTCCATTCTAAAACCTAATTAAAAACCCGACCTAACAAAATCAAATTATAATCTACACGTAATGCAATAACGATTGACTATGCGATAAATGCAGGCTTTTACAGCTTCCTCGTTCACGGTATTACAACTTTTCCTCTAATCGAAATTTCGAATTAGATAGTGCGTTCAGTCATTCCCCCCCCCCCCGAATAACCACTACTCATCCCGCTACGACCGTCCCCAGTGCATCGCACTTTCTACCGTAAGCATCGAATTTCGACACAAGAAACAGTTTCCTTATTTTACCGCCTCTCTCTCTCTCTCTCTCTCTCTCTCTCTCACGAAAAAAGAAATTGCCGAGTCCTGCGAGCGCCTCGGCGGCAGATCGACCCCACAAAGGCTACGACAGCAGCTTTCCCGAGCACGCGAAAAGCAAGTGTCCCGGACAGTCCCTCGGCTCCCGGCCGGAAGCAGCTACGTCTCGTCGTGCGTACGCGTCGTCGTCGCATGCCGCTCGTCCGAAGGGTCGCACTCCACTTGCCGGAAGCGCCAAGCTCGCTCGTTCCCACGGTTATCCCGCAGGCCGCTTCTCGTGCGCCCATTCTGCCCCTCTCCCCTACAACACCGTCTCCATCATCCGGCGGATCAGCCCCGGGGCCTTTCATATGCCGAGCGAGGGCGCACTTTCTTTCCACGCGCTCGACGTGTGCCTCGAGAGAGATCCCGAGATCCCTACGATTCGCCGCTCCCGTATAGCTACCTGAGCGGCTTTGCCCTCCTGCCGCCATCGCCGCCGCCACCTCTTCTTCCTCCATCTCCTTCTCATCCTCCTCCTCGTCCTCCTGCCATCTTCTACTCCTACTTCTACTTTTCCCCCATAGCGACATTCACCACGCAGCACGCAGCACGCGGGCCGGGCTCGCTTTTACAAAAAAGGACAAATGCGAATGGCGCGCTCTTACCTACGTCAAAGTCACATAGTGCCAGGCTAAGGACGAAGAATGCCAGTTAGGACTGTCTCAACTCCCGCCTATTAGAATACCCCTCGCAATTGCGATTCTCCAAGTCCCTCGGAAGCGCCGCCGCCGACCTATGCAATTTTAATTATTTTGAGGATTTTTGCAAAAGTTTTTTCAATCGCTCGATGGGGAACATTAGCGCATTTTGTTTTTTTGTTTTATTTTTTGCTTTTTTCAACATTGAAAATGCTCGTTATTCTAATTGCCCTTGTCAGCAATAATATACAACTGCCTTGGCCCAAAAGGCACATATCGCTCGCTACCTGAGGTACGGATGGGCTCTTTGAATTATCCCTTTGTATTTTGTTATTTTAACATACAAAGCACCCGAGCCCCAACAAAAGAGCATTATTTGCTTTAATCTCTTTTTCTTATTTTTGTTTATTTATTTTTTTATTTATCTATTTTTAATATATATATTTTTTTTCTTTTCTTTCGTTTTTAGTCGATTAAGGTCGCGGGAGTCACGTTAAGAGATCCGCAACGCAAAATTTCCAACTATCCTGACAATAAAAAATATACGATCACGCGTAACTCGTATATATCTTCGGAGGAGGGTAATGAGGAGTAGGCGGGGTTGTAGCGTGGGAGGAGTGGGGCAGACGGGATACAAAAAACAAAAACAAAAACAAAAAGATCTCTCGTGTGCAGAAAGGTGATGGACTAAATTACTTGTTAGAATATCGAGTTGATCGAGTGAAATTAATGATAGTAACTGATGGATGGAGATTAGTCGTCAGCCGCCTATTAGTAAACGATGCATTCGTCCCTTATGTAATAAAAAATTAAATATTTATGACACGCGACGATAATAACGGCTTTCGAATTTATACGAATGCTGCTTGCTTACTTACTTACTTACTTACTTACTTACTTACTTACTTGCTTACTTACTTACTGAATTACTCAAGCTCCATTCTATTGTTGGGTTTTCGAATTTTCCCAGCGACGATCTCGCGCCTTCGGTGTTTAAAAAAAACCTCTCCACCCCCCGCCCCTCATATTCATGAAATATCGTTCTTGAGGCTCGTCGAGGCTATCGCGCGCATTAAACCGGCGTTGGAAAGTGACGGATAAAAGAGAGATAATCAGCCATTTCCTAAATCACAACGACATGCGTCGTCGCTCGGCCGATTGGCCCGCTCCAACATTCCTCGCGCGTTTCCTCTTCCTCGCCGTGCCTCTTAACCCGCTTGTCCCGTAATCGCGCGCCTAATCGGATTTCCCGGGCCCGAGCCTGAGACTTTTCCCCGAAGCGGCATCCTCGCTTCTTTACGGCACGTGCGTAGGATGAAAGGGAACAAGCAGCTTGTGTGTGCCGCCTTAAAGCGGAAGCCAAGCGGAATCCCGAAGGAAGTATTAGCCTGTCCGCTTAATTGCATTTGCTCGTACGATCGTGGCTGGGGGCTTAGAGATCGCACGGGTGAAAGGTGATGGGAGGTTGTCATTCAAGGGCTACGATAGGCCGAGGGAACGAACGATGGTCCTCGAGTGACACTCGAGGCGCGAGAGAAAATTCGTCGAGCGACCTCTTAACGGACACCTCGCCCTTGATGATTTATTTCCTCCTCGCTAGCTTTCCGGAATACGGCCACGGTGAGAAAATCCAAGATCCGTTTTCTCGCAAAGCAGTCGAAGCATCGGCGATTTTCTCTAGAAGCTGGATACGCCTACGCCCCTCCCTTGACCGCTTGTTTCTCAGATCCTTGACTTCCCGAGCGCACGTTTCCGATCGATAGCGGACTCCTCGTTGCCCTGGGTTTCGGTAACGAGGGCGAGGGCGACTAAGCTCAGAGCCGCAGAGTTTTATATTGAATCGAAAGCTAATAGACCACAATGTCACGGGGTAAATACGGCTTGGCCATAGATTGTTTTTCAACAAACTCGATGAAAGCGCGCGATGATTCATCGTCGCTCATCGTCGCTCATCGTCGCTCATCGTCGAAAATGTCGCTAATTTTCATTGTCGCGCTATTTTTACATCGCTGAATCGAGCGAGTATGAAGATATACGTCGATAGTGAACGGCCGATGCACGGCCTCGAGCGTATTTATTTATCTCCACTTAAGCGCTAGTCGCGGAGATGAACGAGATTATTCAATGAGTGCATTAATCTTATCTTAAAAAAAAAAAATAAAAAAAAAAAAAGTTAAGAAAAAAGAAGAAGAAAAGAGAGACAAAACACTTAAAGCCAACTTATCGTTCGTTGCATAAATGAAAGGAGATAAAGTGTGCGAGCGAGCGAGCCAGGACATGGAAAGAAAGAGGAGCGGTCGAGAAGGGGGTTGGTGGGGAGAGAGGACAAAGAAAAAAGAGACGCGCGAAAAGACCGTGTGCTGTGTGCTGTGTGCTGTGTGCCGTGTGCCGTGTGCCGTGTGCCGTGTGCCGTGTGCCGTGTGCCGTGTGCCGTGTGCCGTGTGCCGTGTGCCGTGTGCCGTGTGCCGTGTGCCGTGTGCCGTGTGCCGTGTGCCGTGTGCCGTGTGCCGTGTGCCGTGTGCCGTGTGCCGTGTGCCGTGTGCCGTGTGCCGTGTGCCGTGTGCCGTGTGCCGTGTGCCGTGTGCCGTGTGCCGTGTGCCGTGTGCCGTGTGCCGTGTGCCGTGTGCCGTGTGCCGTGTGCCGTGTGCCGTGTGCCGTGTGCCGTGTGCCGTGTGCCGTGTGCCGTGTGCCGTGTGCCGTGTGCCGTGTGCCGTGTGCCGTGTGCCGTGTGCCGTGTGCCGTGTGCCGTGTGCCGTGTGCCGTGTGCCGTGTGCCGTGTGCCGTGTGCCGTGTGCCGTGTGCCGTGTGCCGTGTGCCGTGTGCCGTGTGCCGTGTGCCGTGTGCCGTGTGCCGTGTGCCGTGTGCCGTGTGCCGTGTGCCGTGTGCCGTGTGCCGTGTGCCGTGTGCCGTGTGCCGTGTGCCGTGTGCCGTGTGCCGTGTGCCGTGTGCCGTGTGCCGTGTGCCGTGTGCCGTGTGCCGTGTGCCGTGTGCCGTGTGCCGTGTGCCGTGTGCGTATGCGCGCGCGCGTTTGTTGTGGAACGTTTAACTAACGGTGAAATCTGCATGAGCGCTGGGCGGGGTGGAGTGGCGGTGAGGCGGACGAGGACGGGAGGGAGGGTGGGGTGTAGAGCGAGAGAGGAGAAAGACCTCCATCGAACACGTCCGGTGGGCACATGCCTATATAATGCGCGCGACTGCGCGTGTGCGCCTGCGTACGCGAAAGAATGACGGAGGAGCGGCGTGGCGAGAGGGAAAGGGAAAAGCATTCTCGGCCGTATGCACGCACAATCTGCCATTGTGGCAGATTCATGAATGAAGCTGGACTTCCGGTCGGGCCGCTCTCGCACACGTAGCGGAGTCACACACAGAGACGCGCGCCTGCGCCAACAACTGTTACAACAGAGGGAGGCTCCTTCTTTCGTCAATGGGACCAGATTGCGAAGGCTCGTTTTCACGAGATACTGCGGGAAATGCCGACGAAGCGAGCGTACGTCGACAACCAGACTTTGCTTCTCGCTCTTTGGCGACACTTTTCCATCCTTAACCACCAAGTCGCTCTTTCGTCACGCCTTTGCTCCCCTTCACTTACAAACTCCTTTCCCGATGTTCCGCCTTCATGTACATCAAAAGGGTGGAATGGTGGTGGTCGTAACGGCGGTTTTTGGTAGGATGGTCTGGGGGAGGGGGGAGGAAGCAGATTTAGGATTTTCGCAAGTCAGTGCCTAATAAAGACCAGCCTCTAGAAGTTGAGATTTTTTTTCAAAATTCTATTGCTAATCTACCTTCCGCTCATTTTGGCCTACAGCTTCTTTTTTTTTATCCGATATTTGCTCAACTACATTTGTACTGTAAAGCGCCGGGAGCGTACCCGCTGTATCTTACAGGAACTTACAACATTGCCTCTTCCTATATAATTTCCATAAGTCATAAAAATTGTGAAGAAGAATTTTATCGTAAACAAGGGCTTCGCCAGCCACCGCCCCCCCCCTTCCACTTGCCAATTTTGTAAGTCTAACGAGTCCTACATTTAACATAGACAATGTTATAAATATTGGAATTTCAATAGTAGAAATGACAATGTTTCATTAATATTACATAATAATTTCACTTGCTTTATCTGGCCGCGATAATAGTAATAAATAAATTATTTATACGCTAAAAGAATATTTAATTTAATAATAAACTTCGGCTCGTCGCAAACATCGACAAATGCCACTCTCCAGGATTCATAGAATTACATTTTAAACAGCTAAACTTTCGTACAATTGTACATTAAAATCTTACGATTAAATCCATTAAATTAAATCCTTTGCTTAAAACAGCCTTATCACGTTCGGCAATGTGGCCTAGTTTTTATTAAAACAATCGTCACGTAGGGCAGAGCAAATTTCATTCGCTTAGTAACAGATTATGTCGTAATGATCGTCTGAAACAATATTTCGGAATTTTCTACAATCGGTATCGGCTACCAAGCAATAGTAGCCCCACTGTCAATGGTGACAAAGAGAGTCTACTGATGGTTAGAAACGACATTGCATAATTTTCAGGGGATGAGGCGTCGTCAGTGGACTTTCCACTCGATACTATTGGCACGAGAGCATCTCGGGAACATTACAAGTTGAAAACGCAACTACAGTCTCTTTCTACAATCGAAGAGCCAAACGAAATTATAACCTTTCCATGAAAATTTAAACTACACCTGCCTTCTCGCACTACATACACACGCGCATGTATCTTTAATCTCTCACTCCCTCATTCTCTCTCTCTCTCTCTCTCTCTCTCTCTCACACACACACACACGCACGCACACACACACACTGTCACTTTATCTACCTATCTATTTAACTATCTGTCTATCTCGACGAAGCCTCGTAACTTCATTGCATTATGGTATATCCTCGCGCGCGTTTGTGAGGATGTAAACGGTGTAGATTAGAATAAAATAAAATAAATCGATAAGCTCTTTTCATCCGCGTTCTGGGTGTGGCAATAATTCCATTTCCGTTGTCAAATTGTAAATACTTAAATAAATACTCGATCTAACGAATTTTTTTCTTCTTTCAAGTCTATTGTTGTCTATTGTTAAATCTGCAAGATTCGAGTATTCAATAGTTTTTACAATATAACAGTATTGATATATTTGAGATTTTGACTTTGTTTGTAATGAGTCGTTGATCGACGTTCAACAATAGGCAATAATCTCTTAGACATTAAATGGAGAGAAAAATTTAAAGAAAATTGTGACTTACTATTAGCATTAATTCTAAATCATCAACTAAAACTCTTACGCTGCAATGTTTAAACTATATTTGGCTTGCTTAATGATTGAAAAATGATCTTTGTGAAATTAAACTTTTGTACAACACTTACTTAATAATTATCTGTTTAATTATTCATTATATGTAAATTTTAATGACATAAATGATAAATTTTAGTAAACGCTTTCCTTTCACGATTAAGTCCATCTTCAAAAACATTAATTTAATATCAAATGCAATTTTATTTATTAACATGCATGAGATAGCATATAAATTGTAAAAAAATATAAATTATTGTAGAGTTTTTTTTGTCATAATTTAAGACAAAGTTTTCAAATAGAAAATATTACTCATTGATGCTCGTATATGAAGATGACTAACAATATATTGTACAGTTTAAAAACATATTTTTAATCTTAATACTTTCCAGTCCATTATACGAGGCTTTAATTCAATTGAACAAATACTCAGATTGTAAAAAGAAACGGTATTTTTCTTCTACGCACAAAGAAATTTCCCTTGGCCTTAAAAAAAAAAACTATCTCTTAATGCATTAGGGAGAATACGTGAAGGATGTGGGTTTTAAATTTTAATAAATCAATGAAAAGTATTTTTATGTACATGCGTGATTCAGTCTTTTTCAATTCACATACGATAGAAGAAACAATGAAAATGAATAAATATTATTTATAAAAAGAATTATAGAACAGTTTTGTATTAACTGTATAAACTTGAAAGCGCATAAAACTAAATCCTTAAAAATAAAACAACAATAAAAACAGATAAGACGATGTAATTAAACTAAGAAAATTAATTTTATAAAAATAATAACAATTGCTGTAATCAATTGAGATAATATCTTACCTGTAATAACATTTATAGAGATAATGAAAATTCCGATTATCCTGTATTGTATTTCCTTACTATTTAATAGGATAGATCAATGAAATAACTGAACTATGCTTCTACTAATCAATTGAAGATTACAATTCCCCCCCCCCCCACACTAGTCACTTTACGCCTCTTTTGTTCCTAGGTTTTCATAACGAAGATCCATCCATACATTAGTAAATGTACCAATGTCTTTTATCCTTTCAATATAAATTTATTTCGTTTCACGTAACCTCTCGTTTGGAAAATCCTAACCCATTCGTAGAAATATTGAAAAAATATAAGTGTCGATATATTATGCGTTTACGTATACACGTAAGAGTCTTATTAAAACCAACCCGCATCCTTGATATCTTCATTGAGGTCTGATAAATTCATTGTTTTTAACAAACGTAATACGTGTAATATCATCGTAATAAATCATTTGTGTGGAAACATTTAATTATGATATAGTAGTATTTTTGGTAATATTAGTAGTATTATTGTTGTTATTGTTCTTGTTGTTATTATTATTATTATTATTATTATTATTATTATTATTATTATTATTGAGAAATCATGTTTTTGATAAATTTTATAATAATGTAAACAAATACTTTAAACAAATAATGCAAAGAGTTTTTCAAGCAATTGGTTATGTAAAAGGTAAGTTTCACATGAAATGTTTCTTAACTAATTAATATCGTGAGTAAAGGAAATAATTAATAGTTTGTTACTTATGTCAGTATTCAATGAAATTAAGTTTCGGAGACGTCATCTTGAAAGTGTTTGATAAATATAATCGAAGATTTTCCCGTTATTCTTCGAAAGTTCACACGTGGAACTCGACGCTTAAGTAAACTTGCTGGGTAAACTTATATGGGGTTGGTATCGGTTATAGGGATGTTACCCAAAAATAACGTCGATCGTTCGCAAACCTGAGCAAATACGTAATATCGTCTCTCTCTCTCTCTCTCTCTCTCTCTCTATCTATCTCTCTCTATCTCTATCTCTCTAACTCTATCTCTCTATCTCTCCTTGTCTGTTGATGAATAAAAACAGCAATGAATGAATGGAGTATGCGCACATGTATACTACACATTACCAGCAACTTCCTTCCACGGCTAGACTAGTTCCGTCCGCCCATCCCGTCTCTCTTGCCGATAATAAGATTTGCGTGCGAGTACAACTGCGCTCGAACCTGGAAATGAAGTTTCTGCGATGTTATTTTTAGCCTCGGCTAATGGAATTTGTGTTTCATTGTCATCGTCTTCTTCCGCTTCCCTAGGCATCAATGTTTTTTTTTTTTTTTTTTTACTCTGTGCTCAAATTTAGTTTGATTAGAAGGCTGCGCTCGCGCGAGCGTGTATGCACGTGTATATGCACGAACGCATATGAAAGTATCGAGGTGTAGATTTAGCTAGAGGTACGACAGTGAAGCGCACATTACGAGCAAATTAACTTACTTTCGATCTTAAACCATGATTTTCCTGCCCTGTAATTCGCTTCCCTTTTTCTTTTAACGTTCAACAACTTCCGAATAAGGAACTCTCGGGCTTGGCGCTATCAATTAGAATAACAGCTTCCGCTTATAGGATTTGCTTGCCAAGGAAATTTGTTATCTGCCACCGAATAATTTCAAATCACTTATTTTATATATATTATTTTGTAATTGTTATAACTTATAATTAAACATAGATTATTCGAACCTAAATTGTATAATTTTATTATAATTATTATTATTAAATTATAATATTATTATAATTTTGAGAAATATTAGCTTGAAAGAAACATAAATAATGTATCGCACCTAAGTTGAAGCCACACTCGGGACATTCAGTAATGAATTTAAAGAGTGGATTATACATGAATATCTAATGTGTGTTAATAATAAAATACGACCACAATTATAAGCATTATAATTATAAATGCAGGTGAAGCATAAAATTAAATTTTTTGTTGTCCTTTTAACTGTTACAGATAAGTCGACAAAGCATAGACGCATGCAAGAACTATTTTAGGGAAGATCTTATCAAAGCAGATTGGCAACTGATGGTGGAACTCAAGAAGCTCTTCCAGATCCTTTAATTTTGTAATGAGAGCGCTGAAAAAAGCCCCTCATCAACTCTCATCAGCACGAGCGCATTGGGATAAAGTCGAAAACAACTTTTCTATGCATATAACACAAGAAATGCGTGTATTTAATCTAATAAGGATATGTCAATCTTTTCAATTGACCACTTTTATCATGATCCGCCTCACACGCGCGTATAAACATACATACATGTATATGTATTTATGTATGTACATGCATATATTATACACGTGCATGAATCTAGGACATGAATGAGATGCCTCGAATCGTGCTCGAGGATTAAAAAAATCCAATTAATTTGAATTAGGTATAATATGTTTGAGATAAGCGAAAAACGAATTGATAGATGAGAGAGAGAGAGAGAGAGAGAGAGAGAGAGAGAGAGATTTCACGAATGTGTGCATGAAAGATAATAGAAATTAAAAAAATCTTTTTTGCTGTTTTTGCAAATCTGGTTATTTATTAGAGAAATAGTTGAAACCGATTGATAACATTTTGTGCTTTAAAATAATACTTTTTTTTTTTTTAGTAACGGAATGAAATTATTTTTCCCGAATTTGTAAAATAAAAGGAGTAAACTTTTTTTTTTTTTTTTTTTTTTTTTTTTTT
>NW_011948427.1:4485666-4506703 GCF_000503995.2 Ceratosolen solmsi marchali | reverse complement strand
AATATCAAATATAAAATTTTTACCTCCAAAAAATCATTGCTTTTTGTATATTTATTTTATGCAAAGAACTCAGTGCTTAAAAAATAGAGATAAAAATAAAAGAGGTAACACGAAACATGTAATAATGAAGAGGCTTTGATTTTGTATATTGTAATAGCATGTGTAGATGAGTATACATGTAGCACGAAAATTAATTGATAGAACAGACATTGATAATATGAAACTATTATTTGAAGTTTTCGAATATACTGAGAAAAGGATAAGCATGAGAATAGATATAAACAAAATATTATTTTGCGCATGTCCATACAAGAAGCAGAATAAAATTACGTATTAATTGAGTACAGGCTGATGATTATATAAAGAACTAAATTAGGAATAACAAAAACATAGAGTTTTAGTATAACAATGTCAACAAGTATGTAATATAACAATAGAAACAAATATGTCTTGTAAAACGAACCTTTATGTTTGTTTGTTTGTTTATTTGTTTTTGTTTTTGTATTTTTTTTGGGGGGGGAGGGTTGTTTTTTTTTCTTCTTTTGACGAATTAAGCTATTTAATTAAGAACCGTTGGGGTAAATCGTATGATAACTAATTCTATAAATACTGGTTGTAGTAAAGATAGCGATAGACATTGGTTTTACTATCCCGTTTTTTCATAAATGCTCGAAATAGCCCATTTAAATGAGATAGTGTTCGTAGTGTTCGTATTCACTTAATTGCTCGCTTCAGTGTTTGTTTTATTTGTTTATTTTTATTTGTTCATCATAATTGATTAACGAAAGCATCCGAAAATTCGTTAATTTTTGTTGAATTTTAAAAGCAAACAAATTGTATTTACAAACTATTTTTTAAGTAATAGGAAATAATTAGGCCGCATTTTAATAATATCATCGTTGCAAAATGTATAAGAAGGAAAAGAATATCTAAATAAATTTTTTGAAACTTGAATGAAAATAAAATATTTTTAGCGTAATCGTATAACGTCATGTTGTATTCTGGATTTTAAAATCTCGTTGTTTCAACCGTCCATACTTGCAAATCGCCTATACAATGCTCGCTCACGAGTCATTTAAGTTTATCTTTCAACGCCGAAGACCATAATTGATCAATGAATAATTAACCTTTGAATATTATTTACTTATAATATTACCAAAAAAAAAAAAAAAAAAAAAAAAAAAAAAAAAAAAAAAAAAAAAATCCATATTTTTAACAATAAATTGTTTCTTGCCTGTTGGAATAAAAAAATTATAGACAATAGGTAGAATTTCGTATAACATTGACTTTTGCGACATAAGAAAATCCATTGTTATTATACGAAAAACTATATTTTAACCTCTCTTTTTTTTTTTTTTTTTTTTTTTTTTTTTTTTTTTTTTTTTTTTTTTTTTTATTTATTTACGTTAATCATCTTGTTTATAATGATGTCAGAACTTATCGTACAATAATATTCAGCTTAACAGATAAAAATAGTACTTGATTCAAGACTTCTCCTTACTATTAATTACATTATTTTATAAATATTCGTGTTGCTTAGCGTAGCGTGAAAACTTTTTCAAAATTTTTTTACAATTTTTATCGATAATAGCAAAAAGAATGGAGAAGACGCTAAAAGAGAAATATAAAATCAAATAACTCATCTCGTTGATGAATTTATCTAGCAGTATGGAGTTGAAGCTCCATACTCCATAACTCGATCCGACCGTCTGATAAATCTCTATAAAAGTTCGATCGAATTTACTGGTGGCATGCTCATTGCAGTTTGCGAGTGGCAAATCAGGTGATATATATATATATATATATATATATTGCTTATATCGATCAGCTGATGTAATTTTCTGGTCATTATAATGAAAGTGCGCGTAGGCGCGCAAGTTTTGACAAATTTCTCTTTTTTGATTTCGTCATTTCCTTTGAAATTATCTTTGCATACGTGACTTAATTAGGTTTTGAAAGGCCATTAAATAAATATCGTTTATAGTGAAAAATCAAAATTGTCCATTTTTGACATCTCCTAACTAACCGTTTACGATATTGAGCAGAATAAGTAACTAAACTTATGCCGTGCCCAAGTGTTCGAGCATTAACGTTTATATAATTGTAATTGCAAAGCACATTAATGTGAAGAATTTTTAATATGTTTTTTTTTTTAATATGAAGTTTAAATTTAATTTGAAGTGTAGGTATTATCGTATCCAGTAGTTAATAATACTCATGAGTAATGTGCTGTCAAAGTATCAATGAATTTCAAATGTACTAATGCAACTTAGTATTTTAATATTAATTTATAAGCGAGTGAAGCTCGATTTTCTCTTGGCCATAATTTAAATGACAACAATATAAAAATCGTCATTGTCAACTGTAAAAATACTTGTTTATACCTCAAAATATTACGGAAGGTAAGTGTGTATAAACGATTATGAAGATAAATATTACAATGCGTCAGAAGCGCCAAGAGTCTTATTGCGTCCGATTAAAAACATTTTCATAATTAAGAGTCAAGCAAAAGATAAACAGTGATAGGCTTTCGCAAACGAATATCATATTCACACGTGAATAGACTACCAATCTCATTTTAACGGAAACAGGAAGCAAGCTTTTTCCTCTTAACTCCCAGACGGTTGCTTGCTCGCGTTATCTTTCTCTATTTCCATCTCTATCTGTCTCTCGCTCGCCAACTATCAAGAGACCGATGGTCTCTTGATGGCCAAAACGTACGTGTGCGTGCGTGCGTATCAGCGTGCTTAAATGTGTGTGCACGTATGTGGGTGGGTCGATTGGTGAGTGCTCGCTTGTGCGTGTGCGGGAGAGATACGGCGGTTGGGACGGGGACGTGGACGGGGTGGAGGAGGAGGATGAGGAGGATGAGGAGGAGGAGGAGGAGGAGAGAGAGAGAGAGAGAGAGAGAGAGAGAGATAGAGATGCTTTCGCTTTCGTCGTGCCCAGTACTAACTGGTAATGAGGAAAACTGCTTTTGAGATAATGAGACAAGCCGTGTAGATTGTATCTGGCCATGCGTGTGTGATGAAGTCATGTACAGTGTTACATTAGTATTAGGCCTGACAGAGGATAAGACTCTCCGTTAAGGCACAGAATTTTGGCGATTAGGGAGGGGCAGGCAGGTGGTGGGAGATGAAGCGAAAGAGTTCCCTTAATCAATGGTAAGAATTTTTTCATTATACACTTACATGACATACATACACATACATGTCTAATAATGCCAGGATAAATGTTTTAAATTTTCGTTAATAAAAGTCCGTTAAAATGGTACTGGGCGACTGTTGTTAATCGACAAATAATTTCTCGAGCGCATAAACACCAGCGAGAAATAAAAGGCAAACTTAAAAATAATATAAAATTCTATGTTCCGGCTTTGTCCTGTAATCGAATGTATAAAAAATCCCAGCCTTACAATGTCGACTTCTTATTTTAAATTGGCTATTTCGAAAGCTATTCCAATACAGAATTTCAGTGCCTTTTTAATAAGATCATAAATCTTAGAATCAAGCCAGCCTAAGCAGCCTCTCAATAATTGAAATTCTCATGTGTCAAGTCAATATCTACACTGGCAGTCTGCTGATTCGGCCGTTGCAATATCATCTGCCATTTTCAATCTTGCAAATCAAGAGCGCAAAGTCAAAATGTAGAGGATTCAATGTATCCCCTGTATCGGTAAGAGCCATAACTGAGGGCTTTTTCATTACGATAAGCTAATGTCCCGAAGATCGTTGGTTCGTCCACTCCCACGAAAAATTGACACGTCGTTGGATAATTTCTCCGAACGAGTGGGAACAGAGATCAACGAGGGAGGAGCGTACACTTTTCTCCCGATCAACCGGCCAAAATGATTCGCGAAGCTGTCGGATAGTGGCACGGATAAGACAAAGTCGTGCTCCAATGAAAACAAAAAAATATACGAATTCGCCAATACGTTAGAGCGAGCGAATGGTCGGCCCACGCTGATTTGCAAATTATCCCGCCCCCGCGGCTCGCGCACCTGCGCCTTCCTTCGCCCTCTTCCTCTACGCTTATTGGTGAGCGCTGGTCTTAGTTATGGGAAACCACTTACCTCTTATCGAGCATCTAAGCGAGATATTTTTAATTCGTGAACTGTGTTTATAACGCTCAGCAGCTTGGCGCTGCCAGCCCTTTCATTATCAGCCTTTCTTGCTAATTCTTGCCCATGATTCATTGACGAGATTCCGGATACGGAATTTTTATACCACAGACCTTTCCGAAAAGAGAGCTTCACACCTTAAATACCCTAAGTGTAACCCTATAGCTGACAGTGTCGACCGCCCCGATCAATATTCAGAATTACGACTATGTAAGGGGAGTAATTTATTTACTAGTTGTTGAAATATTATTCGCGTAGAGTGAAAGAACGTTCGTGAATTCCTAGATGAAATGCTTGGAAGACGTCATTGTTGTCCAATCACTTGGTAAATTATAATCTACAAAGTACGAAACAAAAAAATCAAATAAAATGAAATTTTCTACAGCATGCGTGCGATAATTTTTGTTAAGACGTCGTTGAGCGCCAATTGCAATTGAGCAGACAGTTTTATATTAATGAAAATCGTTAAAATATTTTTCTTAACCAACTGACTTAATCGTGGACATGATTGTTATCCTATTAATGTTGAACAAAAATTTATGCCATCTTAATGGCTCCATAAACTTCATGAAATTTTCGTCTGACATTACGTGCGCTAACACAATAATCAAATAATTATCAGTGCAGTAAATAAGGTATTATATTCTTTCAGTCAGAAAATTACAAAAGTTATTTGAATTTAATTACTGAATACCAACATAAGAATAAACAAAATAAAAGAACAAAAACAATACAATAAAGAAAATAAGAAAAGAAGGATTTGTATCGAGCGTATTTAATTTCAAATGACCTACCAAAGTTATGCAAAGAAAAAATATAATAATAATTTTAGATTGACATAAACTGAAATTATTGCATTACATAATATAATAAGCTTTGACATTTATTATAGCGATGAACAAACTCCACTTAAAAACGTATTTCTATGAATCAAAATCTATTAAGGCTGTTAATTGTTGTCTTGGTTCTTTACTCAAGATTATTCCAGTTAAGCAAGAGTTTTGACTCTTGAAAAGTTCCGATGCACATACACAGAGAACGACTGTTTCACGACAAAAAAAATTGCCAACTTATTTTTTACATTTCTATTTGCAATTCAAGGCTCGTACTGACATTCACTTTGTAAGTATATATATATATATATATATATATATATATATATATATATATGTTCTCCGAAAATCCCATTGGCTATGAGACAATTATCGTTTATCTTAAATAAATTCACGTTATCCAAAGTTCATTCGACGTTTATTTAAACATTCTAAATTCTTCATTCTCATATTGTAATGTAATAATGATAAAAATTGATGTTCAATTGGAGGTATTACGTATGGCAAACAATGTCAAAGAATTGCAATTTATTAATCATATCAAATGACTTAATGATAAAAATAAATATTAATAATTATTGGATGCACCTAGTAATATGAATTACTGCGAAAACGAATGGACATAATAAGACAAAAGAATAAATAATAAGTGCTTGTGATTAATTTATATTTGATAGGCAATATAATTGGGCGCTCGATGTAATTAAAAATTTACTCTATGAAGGCAATTTAATTTCTTTGGCCCCGAATTAAAAGACTCGCGTCAGCGTCGAAAAGCATACCGCTACATTTAATAAAATGAAGTGGGTGGGTGGATGTGTGGTGGTATGAGCTTCAAATAACAATCGATTAGTAGTAACCGAAATCTCAGAATCAATTGGAATTGACGATAGCAAAAGGTTTTAAGATCAATTTATTTGCATCAAGCGCAAAAAGAATAAAACTCCTTGGAAAAGAATTGTCGATTTTCTTCTCCGTCGTCCGAGTGACGCGGTTCGATGCATGATGAGGGGCTCGATTCATTCGAGGCAAAGGCCATTTAAATCCAGACTCATAAACTGTCGTGCATTCGATAAAAATATTGGCAATCCCGCGAATGACGCGAATCTAAAATAATCCGCAAAGCTCAAGCTCAAGCTCCGCTCCAGGGAATATCGTGGAATTGCTGCAAGTGGCGATTGGGGTTACGACTCCAAACCGAGGCGCATGCGCGAATCTCTGTGAATGGGATCCAGGTCGTATCGAGCCGTCATTCATGCGCGCCCCGCCCCGCCTTTACTCTCGTTAGCGCACTCATTGGAAATCGCGGCCGTTGCATAAGGAACGAGACACCACCCGAATAGCGCTTACGGCCGCTCTGAAAAACTCGTCCGCGCCCATCGCATCTACAGGACTATCATAAAGGATCACTGAATTTACTAATCAATTATCAAGTGTATTTTGGATGGACTTGGGGAGATTTATATGAGACACTACATCCGTGTTACTTCCTCGAGCGATCCGCCTCCAATGACTTTCAGCTCTAGATAAGTTGCGTAAGCGCAACGTCAATTACATTTTTAGGCGAATGACGATCGCGTACAATTTAAGATGCATAAATTAATAATAATATTATGAAATAATATTACAGATAAATTCAGCGAGGACATTTGCATCGATTAATGAATTAAAATATAATCTCGTTTGACAAATATGCTAATGATTGTTATTATAAAGTTAGGAAAATGTCAGGAGTTGTCAAATGATAAATAATGTACTTACAAATAACTAACTGAAAATAAATGTAACGAAAATTATGAGAAAAGATGGAAATGTTATTTTGGCTGATCGACAGATTTTTATTTAAACACTCAAGCGCATAAAAATTCGTAATGTGCGATGTAAGCAGTGACTTTTAGTGACAAATTAACGAATGACGTTTCAAATATCCACGATTATCCATAATGCAATGGTGCTTTATGGTTATCGATTATGTGATTGAACGTAGAGAATTTTTATTGCTAGAAAATACGAAATATTGCATAATTATTTTTTATTATCAATTGCTTTTCTTTCAAATTACGATGCTTTATCTCTGTCGTGAAACATTGCCTTTAATTATAAATTATATGGTCAGGCAGTAATGAAAAATCGATTTACACTTTCAATTATTATTTCCATAATTAAAACAATTTGCACAAATACATACGCACGCACGCACGCACGCTGATACACAAGCCAACCATATATTAATGTAATAGCAATATCATTTTATTGGATTACGTTTTATTGAAATTATCACGCTTTCGAAAGAAATTTCGTTGTCTGTTTCATGTTATTGGGGATAAAATTTTAGGAAAATTTATGATAACAGTGACGTTCGGTAAATATAACATTAAATGTCCATTTATATTTTCTATAAAAATTAATATCGAGACATGCTTATCGGTTATTGTGCAACAAATTAATAAAATATAATTAACATCTTCTTTTGAATTATTTTGCAATTAAATCTAAACTTCTTTTGAATTATTTTGCAATTAAATAATTATTAATGTTGACGTTAATAATCAATATGAATGACAAAATCAACGGATAAGTCTATTTACACGACATTTTCATACTACAAGTAATTCATTTATAAATTTCATTAAATTTCAATTAAGTCGTTGGCAGGAATTGTTTATTAATTTTTTTTTTTTTATTCAATGAACGAACGATGACATGTCATTACATGTACAACAAAAGTAAGTAATAAATGCATGTGATATTGGGCCAGGTGATCTAATATTAGAAATTAGACAATAATATGTCGTTGTAGATTTGGAAATAAAAATTGTTTTATACATTTCTTTCATCTACCTTGATGATAATACGTGTATGCTGAGTGAACGAAAGGAAAATTTCATTTCATAGATTTTTATGACTAATATTTGCGCACGCGGAAGTGAGAAACACACGATTGACAGAAGCTGTGTACTTAAGGACGGAGCCAATCATCGTCCCCAATCAAGTACGGCATCGAAGGTCAAATTTAGACTTCACACTTCCGGTGAGACAGTCAATGCCGCCAGGCGTTACGGCTTCATTTCTAAGAAAAAAAGGCCGAACGGTAGCCAGAAGAAAAGGCAGAACTAATCCGAAGAGAAGAAGCGATAGAATGGAGTTGCGGCGGCCTGTCGAACTGACAAGGAGCAGCCGACTTAAGTTAATTAACCAATTAACCCCGCAATTGGCTAAAGTCTATATATGGCGCTTGCACGCTTCCAAGGACAAGTCATCTATACTGCACGTAAAAATAAAGGAAAGGAAAACAGAGAGAATGAAGGGAGAAGGGAGGCTTTGGTCCGTAAAATGAGACAAAGCTGCGTGCGCGCCGATGGGGAAAAGGATGCGACTAATAAAGGCGCTAAATATAGTACGTAAGCGCAGTTTGTCGCAATTTGACAGTCAATTAGATGTAATTTAGAGGCTCGCGCGTATGTGTGGGCATGTATTAGGAAGCGAGAAAGTGCGCTTACGTACGCGTGAGCACGTGTTACGTAGCTCTTCAAACTCGCCAAGTTTGGAAATATCTAAGCTCGTCTTTCTCTTCCATAGTTGTCGTTTTCTTGACTTCATTGACTGCACTCAACGGCAGATCAAAATAATTAATATTGCGAGCGAGCGTCACATGATGGAAAAAAAGTTGCATCAACCGAGTGGTCGGATGACAAGATTTTAAAGGCAATTTGTTTTTTTTTTTTTTTTTTTATTCTTTTTTCTTTTTTTTTTTCCTTTTTTTTTTCTCTTTGTCTTTTTTTTTGTCTTTTTTTTTGTCTTCTTTTCTTTTCTTTATACATTTATAAACTTCCTAATTATTTCGGCCGGATTGTACGTCAATTGTGTGCTAGGAGTACGATAACGCGAAGCTGACTAGTCGAATTTTGCTACATTCATAAGTAAACAAAAAATTTTCCACCATTTTAACAAGGCGGAGGTGGCTTTAATGAATGTTTGCTTTAACGCTTGTGAAACTATTTCAGCTGTTCTTTTAGCATCATCGTGATCTTACAGAGTGAATTTTCGTAATAATAGAGCTCGTAGATATGGCAACGAGATGAAAAATTTAGGTGCGCTTTGGAATCTGAAAAATTATCTGATAATAATTAAGTAGGCAGCTTAAACATGCTTAACCAATCGACTTGAATGTGAATTTACAATTTTTGGTTGGTTTACAACGGTACGGTTTTAATTATTTTTTTAATTAACGCCATTGTTGATAAATTATACCAATAGATTTGATCCCCAATCACTACAATTAATTCGATAATATCTTAATAGATAGATTATAGTAGAATTTATACGTTCAATTGATCAAAATATAATTGTACATATTTATTCGTATTTATAATATGTGTTTATTGCTACAGTGATATTCGTATAATTACTATATTTCATCGAGCTCTATAACTGTTTAATTCTGTAAATGTCAATAGCATATGATAAGTATTCTTTATCCTTAAGAAAATTATTGCCAAATGGTAGCACGTGTCGATAGATTAATTAGACCAGCGTTGCAAACAATAACGTTCCTTACATATTCGCATGCCTAACAGGCGAGTTCTCCTTATTTTATAATCTTAAATAATTCAGATCGATTGAAATATTGCCATGTCATCGTTGAATTTGAGACAATGAGAGGAAGATGTCGAAGGCAACGAAGGCAACTTTAGTTTATCATCACCCGTTATCATCGCACGTGCGTTGACGTAACGACAACAGCATCGAGCTCCCAAGCTTCCATATATCTACACTTTGGCACTTGGAAACAGAATACACGGGGAGTGAGGGAGTGAGCGAGAGAGTGAACACATGTGACGATGAGTAGAGGGGGAAAGTGACTTGGAATTTGGGAAGGCGTGACGGAAATGCGTTTGTCGCGTAACTCGCCGGCGTCTCACTTGCGGATCTATGGTGGGCGTTGCATTGGACGGGAAGCGTTTCCGCTTTCTGCACCGGATATCCTCTCGAGCGTTCATAAGCGCACACGCCCGCGATTACTTGGCTCGTGGCTGCACGCCGTCCCCGTTTTCGCCCCGATAGGCTACATAGCCGACCTGACTCGACCTCTTCCTCTCCCCCAACCATCAAGAACACCGTCATCACCGCCACTGCCATCGACAACTGCTATAATCTGTTTCGTACACACATCTATTTATGGTTGCTACCCGTGGACGATATTTTTCCTGAATGACAACCATTGCGTTCTATATTGGAAAATATTTTAATATACTTATACTGAGTTCCCAGTAAAAAAAAAAGAAAAAAAAAAAAGAAACAACTCAAACACATTAAATGAAAACACTGCATACATCATAACGTTTATCTATCAAAGCTCAATGAACTACAATTAATACTTATGGAATTAATGGTTTATTCTGCGACCCTCGTTATATAAATAGAGAATATAATTATAGATAATACATGTTAAATACATAAATAGAACACATTATTTTAATAGTTATGACAATATTTATAAAATACAATAGCGTAGTGTTTAGTCGATCAAGATTTTTGCGATTAATGAAGTCAGCTGTGGTTATTGATAATTTCTGATTCGATATTGCATCCTTTACTCGACTAAATTGGATTTCATTTACCATCTACAGTCTCAACGAGAGAAGACATTTTTTTTTTTTTTGCGTTAAAAGGAACGATAGTTGTAGATATTTTTTCTCCACAATATCATCTACACATCGCAGGAGATACGCGTTTTAATATGAAAATTTCTTCGTCGGCAATGATTTTTTTGCTATAAAACAGATAAGCTCTATAATATATAGAAAAGAATTATTAATTATTCCTAATGGGCACATTATTATTAATTTTTATTGTTTGTATGTGCCTAAAATAATATGATATAAAGAAAATAAAACGAATGATCGCTTATATTCGTTTGAAATATTTAGAAATTTCTTGAAATTGTCATTCACATGGACGACCATTGAAATTATGTATGGATAATATAATATAAATATTAATCTTTTGTTTTATTAAAGAACAATTAAGAGAGAGAGAGAGAGAGAGAGAGAGAGAGAGAGAGAGAGAGAGAGAAAGTTCCATTATATATGCAACTTCAAAGGATATTAATGAAATATTTGTAAATTGTAAATATATAAATGTAATTGAAATATCGTTGTTAACTAGATTCATTATGATCTATTGAATAAACGAAACCAAAAAAAAAAAAATATATCAATCTAATACATGTGGCAATTAATTTCATCTTGATAAATTGTTTAAACTGGTCGAAATTCAACCGGTTAGACAGTTATTTTCATAGACTACTACAATCAAAATTAACATAACAATTGAACTTAAAATACATAATTTTATTACACAAAAGACTCTCGTCGTTTTTTTTTTTTTTTTTTTTTTTTTTTTTTTTATCAAATTATAAATTACAATTGAAATTGTTTAGTATATTGTGACATTGGAGTATCTAGAAATTCTAACACGTAAAGTCCTCGATAATCCCTGATACGAGTAAGTTTCGACTTTAAAAGTAAAGTCCACCTTTCCTACGTTTATTATTACAAATATTTAGTAGACATAGGTGGATAATTATATATTTAAAATTGATACGCAATAATTTCCAATAACATCGTTCGAATATATTTAAAATATTTGTATTCTTACGTTCATAAATTTTGATAAAAATAGGAAACTCAATATATTAAAGTGATTCATAATTAATTATTACCATTTTGTATAAGCAAAGCAGAAATAATATTAATTACCAACGGAATATGTTCATCATATACTTGTTATTCATAAAAAAAAGTTAAAAATTGTTATTACAATAATATAATAATGAAATATAAATTACTATGTATAAGAAAAAAAAATTTTTTGTTCATAATTTTTCTATCATATTTTGGAGAATGTATGCCGGAGTCAAAGTAAGTAATATAAATTTTCATTGATAAAATAATGGCATTGAAAATTTACTTACCAGTTATTGATTGGTGAAATGCACAAATTCCGCATTGAATATAACACCAAGAAAATAAAAAATTTAGAAAATTTTTCTCATAAAATTTGATCACTGTAAGCATAATGTTGGTCAGCAAAAATATAAGGTAGGAATAATCCTCGAACGGTAGCGTTGAATTTGGCGAATTTTCAATTCACTTCTCACTTACGCTGTGAAATTTAACACATACGCCTAATCAATCCGGTACACTTTGAGTTTCGTAAAGTTTAAATAATAAAGTAAAAAAGATAAGTAAACGCGCGAAACGTCAGGCAGACCGATGATGTACTTTGTCAGCAAATTGTTTATTGTCTGGTTTTCTTAATAAACTACACATTTATGTTTGTATGCATTTAGTTTTAATAGGCATTTAAGAAAAATAATGACTGTTTTTTACGCTTTTATTAATATTGTTATCGGCATAGACGATGATATTTGTTTATGTAAAATACATTGACTGGAAAGATTCAACGTTGCTTAATAAATTTATAAATTTTAGTCTCGATGATCTGATGTGGAAGTGATAAAAAAAAAAAACAAAAAAAAAAAAAAAACAAAAAAAAGGTAGAAAAAGAAAACCAAAGAAGAGAATTTTTAATGTTACTTTACATTTGATTTTGACGCAATTTTTATTCATATCGCAAATTATTATACAATTATAATTATATCTTGCCTCTATAATTAATTATCAGGGGAATATGACATTAATATTTTCTACTATTATCATAGTTTGCTTATTTTTCCGATAAACTATAATCACGTGCTTTAAAAATCATTTTGTCATTTTATCAGAATTATATAATAAGAGCTTGACAACATGTACGTAGGAGCGGAGACTATGGAGTATGAAATGAATCGTAAAAACAATTGGACTTTCAATTAATGCTCTTAAATAAGAAAAAAAATGCCACCTCGTTTGTTCCAAGTGAAAGCAGACTATTAAAGAGATATGTAGTCCGATCTGGCAGCTAATGATTTTCGCTAAATCACAAGCGACACTTTGAATCACGAGATTTCGTTTCTTTTCTTGCACGCTTAACGAAACTACAACCTCACAGATCCAATGCTCACCTATGTACTTGCATTTATTTATTTATTTATTTATTTTTTTTTTTTTCTTTTTGTGTGTTTTAATATCTTTAGTCGATACTTTAATTGCACCTTTCGTAATTCATAAAAAGAGGAAGCTACACCCCACGCTCCTCAAGGCTTGTTCTACGAAAAGGTCTTGCAAATCCCTCTCCGTGGCTTTACTAGGGAGCAATTTGGTCCTCTCCGCTCTCGGTACCTCAATGCCCGAAAGTGAACAACAACTCAGCACGCAACGATAGCGCAATTTTTGCCCAACAACATTTCCTCCAGTGGACATTCACATTATGTTCTACGCCATGCTCTCGCGTCTGCACTTACGTACTTACATACGTACGTGTATGTACATAACATAGAGGTAGTGGGAGGAGAGGAGGGAGGGGGGGGAGGAGAGAGAGAGAGAGAGAGAGAGAGAGAGAGGGAGAGAGGGAGAGAGTCGTAACCCAATGCCTCCGAGAGGTTGGACTACGTGTTGCTCACGCAACCTTGAGCCTCTTCCCACACGCGAGTATCACGTGCCAAGTATGGGCCGTGCACACAGCTCGGCGACTTATTAATTCAAGCGAGTCACATCGGCTCTCGCCGCCGAGAAATGCTCGCTCGCATTACTCGCGTGCACGTCCACTTGGGTACGCCGGCCGGCCGGCTTACTCGCACTGCACTATATATGGAGGCGTGCGGTGCCATTGGCCATGCCGAAATAGAGAAATCGTTCCGAGCCGAAGGAGCATTCGTCCCGAGGCCGAGCTCGTGCCAAAGGACGCAGGATCGCACACCCCGTTCCTCGGCCAATCGACGGACGATTCCCTTATAACTCTTACCATTGACTCGTAAAAATCTCTGCTTCGCGTTTTCGCTTCTTTAAGCTCCGAGCATTGCATTTATATTGTCTCGAGTATACGCGATTGAGACTACATAATAATAATACTAATAATACTCGTTCGCAGTTATATGGATCTTCTATGGCTATCGCTTTCGTATTAAACATTTTCACTAGATCAAATAACAACATAATACGAATCAATTTTTTTCCTTTCTCAATTGTGCACAAGCATCCTCATCTATCGCATACTCATCGACTATCTATCTATCTTTCGATCCATATGAATATTTATAAATTTATATATATATATATATATTTAGATATTGTGATTGTGGAGTAAAAGTTTTTTTTTTTTTTTTTTTTCAGCATAATCATGGCACCCGATTTGCAAAACTTCACATACCAGACTAAACATAATTATATAGCGCATATTATTAAGCATCGTAAGACAGAGATAATGATTTAATGCTCAATGTTAATTCATAATATTAACAATCGCGCGGTTGTTTAATGATTCCGAGAAGTAGTGAAATACTATTGGATATATTGTAAATAATAAAAATGATTTGCCTTATAGAATTATATGCGGTAGCGATGATTAACAGCATCGATACTTCATGCTTTTATTTATTTTACGTTCGATGATCATTTCAGCAATAAATGCTACTTTGTATACGAGATTTTAGCAATATTTTTTAACAACAACGTTTGCAAAGTGAATTATGATGATTAAGGTATCTTAAAATGTTTTGCGACTCTGGAACTCGGGAATGCTCCATCATGGTTTTTAAAATTGAATAAGCCGGTCGTTTTTAGAGACAATTGAAAGATTTTAGTCTCGCAACTAATGATTTTCATTGAAATAAAAACAGGCGAGGAACAAATAGCTTAGGCATTCATTAGTATTTATATAGTATGTCTATGATAAAGTGAAAAGAAATTAATTCGCCATTATTCCTAAAAAAAAAAAAAAAAAAAGTTTTTTCGGGCAGGGTTTAGGGTTATTTTTTTTTTTTTTTTTTTTTTTTAAGACCATTCATTAGTATAAGAAATAAATAATCGAATGAAAAACGAAATGACACACGATGATTTGAAATTATTTTGAAAAAGCGAGAAGAAACGCGAATTATTAGTGGCCTATAGTTTTAAAGGCAAATTTGTTCATTGGTTAAATAAATAATAAAAGTGATTAATACTGTAAATATCGCTTGGTAATAAAATCCACAGAGAAATGGTAAATTTCTTAAATGAACAAGAAGAATAAAAAATTGTTTATTATAACATAAGAGAAATATTTTGTAAAAACATAATTCCGTATCATTTATAAAAGCGATCTCACGTTGTATTGTATATATCTCGACTATCAAAATTTCGATTAAAAAGTCTTGAACAAGTCTGAAAAATTATATATAGTCATCGTTATTAGTTTAAACGTGACTTAAACGTCGTCTTTTTAATGAGCTCAGCAAAATAATAAATCATAACAAAGATTAAGTGATTCATAAAATCAGTACAAATCTGCTGGACTTCATTCATTAAGTTTCTTAATTTATAACGCGTATGACAAATAAATTATTGACACGACTCCTTATATAGTAATCATTCATTTGAATAATACAATAGGTATTTTTCCATTTCCCTTTCTTTTGCTTATTTTATTGCTATCGCCTTTATCATGATAACAACTTCGTTTAAAAATCGTCTTAAATTATATTGAACATGAGAGAAATTTTCAAATGCATTGACAAAGAAATGTGTTATAGTAACAGAGTAGTAAGTGAAATATAGTCACTGGTCTTTTAAAAATAATCAATAATGCGATATTAATAAGTAAGTAACACGACAGTTAGATGTAAATTATCATAACTTTGGTTTCTCCTAATATGTAGCTCTCAGCTTATAATAAATTCGATCCATCGTTTAAAAATCGGCTCAGCAGAGGTGCGATCTTTTATGGCGAGGACGAGCTACCAATAAGAGTAAATGCACTGCTTGGCGAAAGATGCGAGTCCTTGGAGAGAATGAAAGAATATAATTGGAAGGAAACGTTGATTTATCCGCCCATCGTACGTCCCTCGAATAGTTTCAGTGGATATTCCAGTCTCGGCGAGTGAGCTTCGCAATTGAAAGCAGCCGAGCTTCTTTTTTTTGCTTCCTTTTTCTCCATTATCGCCCTCGTTAGGCTTACGTCATCTGCGAGGATACGTGACTTTTCCAATCGTAGCCACCCTTCTGATCCTTATTCGTTCGTTTCCCGTTTAAGGTACCAGGTCGGAGCAGTACCGAAGGGTGCGAGATGGCAACTCTGCCTTGATCGACGTATTGTCATTCGCGTTGTTCGGGCATCACGAGGAAGGCCCAATTTTTTTTTTTGTTTTTTTTTTTTTTTTTTTTTTTTTTTTTTTTTTTTTTTTTTTGTTCATTTTTCTAGCGAATTGGAGTGTATTTGTTTCTAATGATGACAAGAGAATGATAAGATTTTCCAGAATATTCTCGTTAAGTCGAAGTCCGTCTGTGCCAATTGGCATCGGCTACCGTAGTTTTGTGCATGAGATGTCGAGCGAGTGTAGATCGTCCTTGACATCGGTCGACGAAGTGTCGCCCCGAAGTGCATCAAATCCCTGGGCACTCGAGATCTCTTAGGCCGCTACTGTCGCTCCGATGCTCGAGCATGAATGAAGAAACACCGGGTCTGGCGCGATGGCGAGTTCTCCAATGCGCGTGCGCCTGACTTCGCTTCTGTCTCTTGACTGCACAGCTGGGTGAATCTTCCTCCCTGCCTTCCTCTCATACTCTCGTGCACGCTCGGGCTCGCGTATTTTTGCCTGCACACGCGTATGGGCAATGGCACTTACACGCGTACACCTGGGCACGAACTCACACGCACACACTCAATGAGATTTAATTCGATGCCCGAATATCTCGGTATAGTAAGGCGTGATTATTTCATTTCGCTCCGCTCTCTGTCCGCCGCGGGTCGATCGGTCGAACTTTGATTTTATCGCAATTTGAGGCAGAGGGGCCCATTTGCACCTTCGCGTTTAGCATCTCGACGATCCCCGCCCCCGCATCAGAGCCTTTCAATTTGATAAGGCTCATTTTTTATGGCCCTTGTCCGGGTCCGCATACCTCGTCTGTGTGTCTCTCTCTTTTCTCTCTCTCTCTCTCTCTCTCTCTCTCTCTCTCTGACACACACCTACCCACCTCCACACATACAAGCACGCACGCACGCACGCAAGCATGCACGAACACTTTCTCTCTTTCATGGTCCAAAGGAGAAATGTAGAAGGTAAAGAAGAAAAATTGATGACTGACCTCTGTTCCGAATCCCAGACCGTAAATGCGTTATACCGACGCTTTTTTCCCCTCACGCAAGATGCAAAAAACTTTCGAAATACAACGAAAATGCGGCACATTTGTTTGCTGCAGGAAAATTAGAAAGGAAACAGATTTATGAAAATAAATACAATTGTGGGCTTGTAAAGGAGTCCGTGTGCGACCACGCTAATACGACTTTTAATTAAATCTTACGTTATTGTCATTCGGATCGAGTATTTCAATTAATGTATGAGCTGCTTTTGTTTGAATTTGGTTATTAGTAATCTTGTCAATTTTCAATTTTACGATTTATTACTTTTATTGCTTGATTGCCGAACGTTTAGTAACGTTTCTAATATTGTGCGCGCGCGTACGTGCGTGCGTGCCATTGTAATTTTCAGCAAAGAATGATGAACATAATTTGTTTTGTACCGAAGTCTAAATATCAAATAAATGTATAATAATTTTATTAACATTTACATTAAGAGAATGGATAACAGTCGCCGATTATGCTGTTTTGTAAGCAAGTCTTAAAATTTTGTTACAGCGATTAAACGAAATATTTTTATTTTTCAATTTTTCTCGCCAATTTCAAACAAAATGTTTATAATCATTGACTAGTAAACCACTCTGTATTAACAAACAAATCTTATTACCTAAAATCTCTCGTGCCTATCGCAACAGCAGAGAATGTCTATAAAAAATTAAGAAAATAAAAGGTGAGCTTAAATATAAAGGAATTTAAAAATAACAAATAGCCGCAAGTTGGCCTCAGGCCAGATTATGAAGAATATACAATGCAAGGAAGGGCTTTCAAATAGGCATTTAATATTCATGGGTAAGACGGGGGGCTGTCTAGCGCCGTCTAACATCTTCCTATTAAAATGGTAAAAGATTCAAGAGAAAAAAACATCCCTCGCAAGCCATTCACAGCATCGTCATTTTCGAGCCCAACAAGAAGAAGGAGAAGAAGAAGAATAATAAATGGACAAAAATGAAGAAGTTGAAGAATCAGAAGAAGAAGAAGAAGAAGAAGAAGAAGAAGAAGAAGAAGAAGTGGAAGAAGAAGAAGAAAGGATAAGAGGATGGAGCTGGAGAAGGATGGCGAAGAGCAAGGAGATGAGGGGGCATGAAGCGGTATCTCCCAATCTCCCTAATACCGAGGACGGAAAGAAGGATAAAAAGCATTTCAGCAAAACGTAGGCCGTCCCCGCTTCCACGAATCGAGAAAAAGAAGAGCAATCCGTGTGCGAGAGACAACTCTAACAATAAGCAGTGCCCAAAAAGAACTAGGTTACGTTTGTTATTCCACAACTTGTGCTTTTATATAAAGAAAAAAGAGAGAAAAAATCGCCGACAAATGTGGAGGACCGGAGGCAAAAGCACGAGGTCGGCGTGGGTCTTGGATGCGTCGACTACGTCACTGGCGGCCTCTCACGAAAACACGCGACATGGCGGCCGAGGCTGAAAAAGAGACGGCGGCATCAGTGAGTGAGTGAGAGAGAGAGAGAGAGAGAGAGAGAGAGAGAGAGAGAGATGACGCCGTTGCATCGGCTACGGCCGTGTCTGCAATGCTGGGGCCCGCGACACCCCGGAGCGCATCCGAGTAACTCATGTTTGGCCGCTCTGAGAGTCGTGGGCGCGGGGCAGCGGGAGGAGAAACGGTAGGGAACAGCGGGGGCAGCGAACGACCTCTCCTACTCCCAACGTGTATACTTATTCACCACCAACACTTTCGCCTATTTTCGCCAGGATTCTTCTTCCAGCGGAAGGATCTGCCGAAGAGTCAAAACTATTCAGAAGCTGGTTCCTCGGTCGGGGCACGGGGAGGGAAGGACAACAAGGCGAGCCCGAGTAAAAGTCACGTACCTGCCGTCATCGACAAGGAGATAAGAGGCCGGCCAAAGAAGTACATGGGCAAGAAGTTGACAACTCGACGAGTTTTTTGGACCGCAAAGGCTCTTCTAAATTTATCGTCGCCCCTTTAGCTTATCATTTTATTTAAAAGCTAGATTTTTCCAAAATAATACTTTACGCTTGCTTTCCGATAATTACGGCTTTATTTTATGGGCATTCCTTGTCCAAACATATTTATGGATCTGCCTTCTAAGCTAGGCGATAACGATGATTTTAATGCACATCAGGCTATTATTCATATTACCTACACGAAAATTTTTGGACAGTCGATGATATATGAAAGACATTGTTTACATTATGTGAATGTATGAGTGAAATTTTTTTCTTCATATGAAAAAGCCGATTGAATGTGGATGAAAATAAAACTGGCGCTATTCCCTCATAATACGGAGATATTACATCTCCTTTTTCAATTACACTCTCTCGTATAATTATCATAAGGGGCATATAAACATACACTTCGATGACAATGTTTTATCGTAAAACTTGTTGTTGATTGAATGGAAAATGTTGCTTCATTTATCGGGATTAAGACGATAATGAAAATTAAAAGAAAATTCGAGGAAGTAGAAGCTCATTGACTTAAAAAGAAAGAGTCGAATATGGAAGATATAATCGATCGCATAGAGTCGCGTTCGAGCACAACATCCAAGCACAATAAGAATACTTAATAAAAGTACGAAGCAACACGGCCAACGGGGTAACCAAGTGGCATTGCCAATTGGAAAAAGGCTTGGAAAAAGCTGGAAACTTATGTACAGTGTAGTTTTATCGATTCAGCATCGATCATTAATCGAGGACATTTAATAGTATCTGGCTTTTACGGGGGGATATCGATCGTCCCTCGTCCATTAAACCATTCTCCGAGCATAAATTTACAACCGACGCTCTCAAGACTGTCGTTCTCCCCCTCGTCAATCAAACGTTCGCACACATAGTTGGGAGACCAGCAAAGCCGAGCGGCCCCGCGCGCGGTCCATCATCAGCTTTTCGCATTTTATCCTCGCGAGCTCACCTACATTCCTGATAAAGACGACACCCCAACATCGGGCAAAAAATGGAGAACAGCGGAATCGAGAAGGATGTTACGAAGTCAAAGATGATGGAGTCGGCGGAGTGCACGTAGTGTGCGAAGTGCGGGAAGAGGAGTGGCAAAGGCCGAGAGGATATAGATGGATTGATGGATAGATAGATAGATGTGCACGAGTATTATAGATAAGGCATAAGGAGCAAAAAGGAGGAAAAGGCGCAGCGGCTAAAAGAGTGTGCGAAAAAAGAAAAGAGAGCTAGCCGTTCGTCTCCTTCTTGTACGTACGATTGCTCGTTCACCCCCCCCCCCTCTCTCTCTCTCTCACACTATCTATCCTTCTCTCTGTATATATATATATACACATATCTCTCTCTCGCTCTCTCTCTCTCTCTCTCTTCGTCTTATGGGTGGAGACCAGAGATGCGCACACTCATCGCGCTCGCATTCACATTCGCGTTCATATGTACACATGCTTGGCGCAAGCTATTTCTGCGGACGTATAAAATAAGCAGTGAATGAAGCCCGTTTACCGGCGGTCAACCTAACCCAGACGGAGATCTTTCGGTCGCATCGTATCTTAGTGTAGAGTCGTAGTCGCTCTCTCGCTCACCGGCATGCGCACACACGTACGCGCGTACCAACCAACACCGAGGCAGCGTGAGAGAGAAGGAGTCGCACACGGCGAAGCGGAACGAGTGGCCGATCGCCGGCACGGTCGGCCATAAGGAGCAGGGGGCGACAAGGGGCAGGTACGGGGGTGGGGGCTGGCGGTAGCGGCGGCGACAGTGACGGCGACGGCGACGGCGACGACGACGGCGGCGGTGGCAGCGACGGCGATGGCGGTGGCGGTGGTGGTGGTGGTGGTGGTGGTGGTGGTGGTGGCGATGGCGATGGCGGTGACGGCGGTGGC
>NW_011948427.1:4481769-4485583 GCF_000503995.2 Ceratosolen solmsi marchali | reverse complement strand
CGAGTAGCGGAGCAGCCAGCGTAGGGCTCGGCTCGGCTCGTAAACGAGATCATCGTGAAATCGCGGCTCGTTGCAGTTGGGCAGTCGCAGCCTCTCGCCACTCACGTAACCATCGCCAGTGCCTCCCGAGCGTCGGTGTCCCGCGAGTGTTCTCTCGGAGAAGAGAAGAAGAGGAAGAGAAGGAGGCTGGAGGTGGAGGCGGAGGTGAAGGAAGGCAGTCTGAGAGAGAGAGAGAGAGAGAGAGAGAGAGAGAGAGAGAGCGCCAAGTCTTTGATAGGAGGCGAGCTCGTGCATATGCGTGCTCAAGCGAGCGTCGGATGTCGCGGAGCTGCGCCGCTGACCGCTCCGCGACGAGGACCTCGCCGGGGACCGCCGGCGACGACCTAATCTCCGGAGCACAGATCGAGTCTTGTTACGGGGTTTGAGGCAAAGTCAGCGTCGGCGGTGACAACGACAGCGACAGGAGCAACGGCGGCGGCGGCGGCGGCGGCGGCGGCGGCGGCGGCGGCGGCGGCGGCGGCGGCGGCGGCGGCGGCGGCGGCGGCGGCGGCGGCGGCGGCGGCGGCGGCGGCAGCGACGGCAGCGACGGCACAGCCGGAGAAGTGAGCGCGTTCGTAATAACGGGCTGGTATATTTCGTGGTGCACGGTGTTTAGATAAGTGTGGAAGTGTGGATACCTTGGACTGCACGCCGGCGCCGGCGCTGCCACCGCGGCGTCCACCCCGGCCAAGCAGCAGCAACAGCAGCACAAGCCCAGGGACAGGAGGTGCCAGCGCCAGGCAGCAGCAGCAGCAGCAGCAGCAGCAACAACACCATCAACACCAGCACCAACACCAGAATCAGCACCAGCACCAGCATCAGCATCAGCACCAGCACCAGCACCAGCACAAGCATCAGCATCAGCATCAGCATCAGCATCAGCATCAGCATCAGCACCAGCAACAACAACATCAACACCAAAGCCATCGCCACCAAGAGCAACAGAAGCAGCAACAGCGGCTGCTTATCGCTGCTGCTAAGCCGCTGTTAACGCCGCCCAGCTACCCAGCGCCACCCCGGCCGCCCAGTCGAAACGGTAAGGAGCCCGAGCTTTATTTATTATTGCGCTTAGTGAATGGCTAATGAATGCGACTCTCGAAAGCGCATTCGTCGACGCTCGATCAAGTCCCGCATCCGCTATTCGCCCTGATTTCACGAGTTGACTTTCGTAATCCGCTCGGCCACCCACCCGATTCACCTCACCGACTCTTCTTCCTTCCGCTCGATCTTGCCTTCCCACCTCCCTCGATCCAAAGCGCCTCATTAAACTAAAATAAAATGGGGCGCGCGGATTCGTTAAGCTCTGTCGTTTGTACGTGTGAGCTCGTAACGGTTCTAGACGGATCTCGTACTACATTGATTACGGCATCGAGGAGGCATTTCCAAAAATTTTAACGATTAACTCGGTTGACCGGGGATTGACATCGCGCGAGAGTTAAAATGACGATCGGCGATCCTATCTGTCCCAGCCATCGAATCGAGGAGGAATGACGTGGATGCGGAAAAACAGCTTGACGTAGTATTGGATCGTGCGGCTGATCTTATCAACGCGGCAGGCACTCGACCTGCCCAAAACTGTATAAATTTACAATAATTACGAGGCGATTGTGACGTGTAGAGCGAAATCTAAATCCCACTTTGAGCGTAAAGTAAGTAAGTAGTATTGTAGAATGCCTAACGGAAGGCATTTTTTGTCAGTGTGCTCGTATTTCATTATACGCATTGTCGTTGTTCGCTTACCCACGCGCACGCACGCACGCACGCACGGTCGATCAATTTGCCAATTTGTTCATAGATTCGTCGATAAATATATCGAGAGCAGAATTTTTTCAACAACCACTAGTCGAGGTGCCACTACATTAATACAATTGACCATTAGCCAGGCGATTTATAAATAGTTAATTGTCAATTATAGGACGATTAGCTCGCTCCCGCTATTTACTAAAATTAAAAGGAAAGGAAGCGTCAAATGAGAGTCAATAGCGCGCAACGCAAGGTTAAATTCCTCCTTTAAAGTCCATTGACCTTGGCACACCATAAAATTAAAATCCAATTAATTCAAGGACTCCCAAAGTCGTTCTAATGCAATTATATTATATGGTAGTGTGCGTGTTTGGAAAGTAAATTTTAAAAAAATCAGAGCTCGAAGGAGCTTTGGAATTTGGTGAAAATAAGGTGGAAATAAGGTGGAAATAAGGTGGAAAATAGCCCAGACCTACGACAATAAATGGCTAAGGGGATAGGACGATAAGACGAAACTACAATACACCTAATTACAATACACATTGACTAATTGACACATTGACACATTGACACTTTGACGATTTCCAAACATCCATATATCCTACATGCGATAGTCATGAATTTTTCTAATCCAGTCATCACCAGTACTTTTTTTATTATTCGTTAAAGAATTGGCGAAGTAAATTTTCTCATAAGATCTTTCGTTAGAGCATAGGGGATAAGCTATTATGCGAGCTTACGTAAACCAGAGCAATAATTAATCAATCAGCAATAATTTACTTTAAGACTAGTTGCATCGTGAGGGCGCTTGAAAGGATCTCGCATTTCTCGCAGACATGCCCATGAAAATGCAAACAAAGTGTCCCGGGCAAGTAGCCGTGCGCGAGCATGGACGCGACGAGCGATGTCCTCCTCCACGCTCGTCGAACAATCGCCGCAAAACTGAATTGCGAAGCGCGACAGGCGCACGTGCGAGTCCAATACAATAATAAAAGGACTTTCCTCGGGCAAGAAGCGCGCGTCCCTCGTCCTTCATCCAAGCCGCGGGTCGCATCGCATCGCATCGCATCGCATCGCATCGCATCGCATCGCATCGCGTCGCGTCGTCTCGCATCGCCTCGCCTCGTACGTCGCACGTCGCACGTCGCACGTCGCACGTCGCACGTCGCGAGGCGCACGTCGCAAGAAAGACACACGTCGTCACACGGCGCCAAGAGAGAACCAGTTTTTCCTGGTCCGGGTGAAAAATCAATAAGCGCGAGGCAGAGGGGCGAGTTTCATTCATCGGCGGGGTCGAGCGCGCGACCGGTAAGGCAGAGAGTCTCGAGCCCGGCCAAGCGAGATACTATAATGGAGGTCGGGCCTCAGTCATTGAATGAAAACCGGTGACCGGGGCAGACCGGTGAGTTTGCCGAAGCGGTGAGGGGAGAAGGTCGGGGGAGGGGTGAGAGAGCGAGAGGAGGGGGGGGGGGGGGGGGGATTGGGTGGGGGGGGGAGAAGGAGGTAACGAGACGAAGGGCGAGGGGTGTCCTCGCGCATAGAAAGTTCGCGAGAAAGTTGCTAGCGAGCGGGGTTTCCGGGGCCGTGCTGACAACCCGTTGAAATCCCCCGGCCGTCGCTTCTCCTCCTTCATGAATGAAAGTGGCGTCCCTGCGCGCACCGTTTCCTCGCTCTCCAGCTCTTTATGAAATTCCGAAAACGCCACGGGTTACGCTACGACAGAGACTCTGTCCAATGTGCTATGCATCGCGAGATTCTCCAGCGCGGCTTTTTTCTTCTTCGCGCCTCTAATTTAGGCATTTTTGCTCGTGCGTTCTATCGAGCTGTTATAATCATTGACAGCCGATGGGCCTAATTAGGTATAATTATGTTCATTAAATCCGCCTTGCTATTTTTAATCGATAAGCTCTCTCGTTACTTTCTCGTTCGCTTCCAATGTCAAATCGCGCGACCCTCCCACAACCTCCTCCCTCATGGCTTCTTCCGTGCCCCCCTCCCCCCTCCCCCTCCCCCCACACACACAACCCGCCAA
>NW_011948427.1:4470565-4481424 GCF_000503995.2 Ceratosolen solmsi marchali | reverse complement strand
GAAAGAAAACCGAGAGTAAGAAAAGAAAGCGGAAGATGGAGATATGACTTGGAGTGAAAAGTGAACGGCAGAATAAACAAAATTTTCTCAGGACCGTAAGCGATAGCTAGATGTGACTTTTCGCGCTACGTGGCTTTACGTAAGCTCAAGTGTTGTCGTTGCGATACAATGAATAACGTCCCAATTAATGCCGTATCCTTGAAATAATCGCTTCTATGTCCTTACACCTTCAACACGTAGACAGGTAAAATGGGCGCTCGACATTTCAGGGAAGCAAGGAGCACCGTTAACAAACCCTTTCTTCTCACCGCCGTTTATTTAGGTGTGTCCCCTGGTTTCACGCCCCCTCCGCTTACCCGACTCATACTTACTTATCATCAGCTGTGCTAATTCGGTAAGCTCGAAGGCGGTGAGGTCTTTGGGAGGGATTGGGGGGGGGGGTGTAACCCTCTTAATTGAAATTTAAATTACGCGCGCGCGCATGTAAGCTTAAATTATGCCCGTTCCCAAAAGAAATTGACGGCACGATATTGAGGGGACATCAACGGATTATACGGACATATTATTATCGATGTAGTTGGAATTTCAATGGGGGATTGGCTTATTTGCTTGAAGTTAAGCTTAAGTTCTTTACTTCGATATCGTTCCTTACATAATCTCTAAGCGGTTTTATCAGCTATTATTTGTATCTTCGTGAAAAATTGTGGTTTCAAACAAGTCACATTATGTATTAATCGCAAATATTTGAGCTACAAATTTATGTGCCTTAGCTTCTCGGTATTCGACATTAAATTATCGGATATAACGAGTCACTTGTACTATTATTTCTCAGCTTCAAGTTCTCTTCAATAAGCTCCTCGGACTATGCTACAAAATTAAAACGTCTCGCGATAAACTTGCTACTGCGACTTGTAAAATCGTTCTAGCTTACACGTACGTATATATTTTTTCGTTTCAAACAAACATAACGTCCGATTATCCAATACCGATTGATAGATGAATTTCAACGGTTACGACGTATATTGGGAATACATGCACATGCATAAATACAATTAAATACAAGCGCTATAAGAAAGCTCAAATCCTCGCGATAAGGGGCAAATGCGGAAATAAAGCTCGTCAATTGAGTTAATTAGTGGTGCACTAATACAATTACATTAGCCGTGTGTGTTATCTTGTCCCGGAGTGAAATATATAGTAAGTAAAATATTCACTTTTGTCAGGCTTGTGCGAAGGAAAATTTTTATCGAACATTATCGTCCGGCAAAAGGCCGCGATATGTTCTCTTGCTCTCTCTCTCTCTCTCTCTCTCTCTCTCTCTCTCTCTCTCTTTCTCACACACACAGACACACACACATACGCGCGCGCACAAAATATTTATCTCTTGCACGACACCTGAATTAAATCCGGTCTGCTGCTGAATGGACGGTGGACGGGAACTGTAATACAAGCGCATGCAGATGTCGTCCTCAACAGCTCTCACACCATGAAAGAAAACCGGAAAGGGTCATCGGAAACCTTGTCATCGGCTCACAGTAGTCGACTTTCGCATACGCGGGAGGGGCTAGCACGCGGATTGGGAATCGGTAAACGAGACCGGGGCCGGGGCCGGGGCCGGGGTCGGGGCTATGTAGTCGCCGCCACCACCGCCGTCGCTAACGACGACGACGACGACGACGACGACGATTGTGCAAGCGGAAAAACTAGCGGTGACGGCGGATGAAGCGGGGTAAAGAAAGAGACGACAACGGATGGGCGGAAGCGGGCTATTTGCATTTTTCATTCATTAACGACTGCCGTGTATGAACGCGAGCGGCGCTCGCCGCCACCATTCAGCGTCGCCGAGGCCTCAAAATCTCTTTTATATATAAATTTATTATATACGACGACGGCATCGTCGCGCGTGCGTTACGAGGGCACCTCATCGGCCTTATATACGCGCTTGCGAAATTCCCGGCGCGCGTTTGCTTTTTATTGTCAGCTAGCGCATTAACGATCAATTTCCTTCGCTTCTTAAGAAACTTTTTTCATGGCGTTGCACTGCTATTTGCGAGCTGATCATTCGTTTTGCCTCCCTCCCGGCCCTTACCATTCCTTCAATGGATGGTAATATCTCGATGGGAATTGGGACGTGAATTGGGACGCATTCGGTGATCGCTCGTGATCCAGCCTCGGACACCGAATTGCCCTTCCTGCCTCTTCTGTCGAGGTCCGAAATGCCGTTTGCTCGCGGGCGTTGAAAGTGCTCGAGAAAAAAAGTTAGAAACTACTTTCTTGGCTTGGGCGCTGGCTACCGGCTTAGAAAGCAGATTCTCCTTTTTTCGTTTCGAACGCCGTCGATCGAACGTAGGCTAGCTAAAGTAGGAGTTTCTCCTTTTTTTTTCACGGTGTCATGGCTAGCGTCTCGATCGAAAAATTATAATAGCCTTTCGACTTTGGCTACGTGCTTTATCAAGGCTGTCTCGGAGCCATTGTCGTAATCATCGTTTTGCAGGTATTTTTAAGCTATACGCACAAATGCGGGGTCACACAGATGGGCGAGATGGAATACGGAACGTAGGAGCTTCAAAGTTCGCGTCGACTCCTCACCATGCGAAATGTACAATTTAATAATTGCGAAAATAAACGATGGAATGTATCGCGCTCGCCGGAACGCATGCCTTCTCCTATCACGCAACGTTCGTTCGCTGTACTACAAACTTCACGATATTCCTCTCGTTCGAAGAAAATTATCAGGATACTTTGAAGTGCACGCTCCTCCCGTAACTGACTGATCGTGCAGTGCCGAAAGATGAAGTATCTTATCGCGGCAATATCGCGTCGACTTCACAACCTATATATTATTCCTCGTAGCGCAGCTGTTGAAGAATCCACGACGGGGCCAGCAAACGACGACGGCAAGAAGACTGACGATAATATTCCTAATCAATCGAGCGAAACCGATCGTGGCCAAGGGATCGAGGCGAAGATTCTTTTTCGTTCTCATTAATTTTCTCGGAAGCTCGCGATGATCCGCTTGCATCGGGCGGCAGCAGCGCGAAACCCTTTTATAAACGCGAGAGGAAACGGCGAACGAGCTACGAAAAATGAAGGACAACATGTTGAAGTATTAGAATAAGAATAAGAATAAGAATAAGAATAAGAATAAGAATAAGAAAGAGAAGAAGAATAAGAATATGAAGGAGAAGAAGAAGACGACGAAGAAAAATACGAAGAAGAGGACGAAGAAGAAGACAAAGTAGAAGATGAAGAAGAGGACGAAGAAGAAGAGGCGAGCGATCGGTCGACGGTTCGCTGGATAATATACGTGCACATATATAGGCAACATGCATCGAAAAACGGCTCTCTTTCATTTATAATAGGTTGTTGAAAAACACGTGACAATTCCTTCAATAATGTCCTATTAAAATCCTTATATAAAACGATCACCCTATATCACTGTCTCTCTCAATATCTATCGCTCTCTCACTCTAACTCTCTCTCACTCTCTCGCCTACTCGAGCATTATAATCTACACATTCGAAGATAGCACAGCATGTGCTGACAGCCCAAGAGGAAAGACAGAAGAAATCGAAGAGTAACAGACGGAGTGACAGAGTGAGAGAGAGAGAGAGAGAGGGGAGAGGGCGAGCCAAAGGGTGGGAGGGAAAAGAAATCGTTTTATCGATATCAATTTATTTACCATGGTCGATTTCGTTCGAAGCGCCTAGAAAATTTGTGGATATTACAGGATCAATATGAAAATCTACAATTTATTATTATGTTTTTTCATCGAATGTAATATTTATCTTAGAATTACATATTTAATATGAAAATCACGTTCAATTTAACAATAATGTAAAATACATGTACAAGTATTTGCAGATTAAAGATGATAAAGTATGCCTTATATATATATATATATATATATATATATATATATACATTACGAAATATTAGCTTCAAGGTAAAATAATTTTGAAACTTTCTTGATAAATTTTTTCATTTAATTAATCGTTGATACAAGTTGCAATTAACTATGCATATACAAAGAAATTATCATACGAATTTATTCACTTTACGAATAATATTCGGTTAGTCGCTAAATAATTATCGCTCCAGCTTATTTACGTTGTTCCTAGTGTATTATCGGAATCGCTACATTATCATAATACAATACGATCGTTAATAATCTTTATAAATAAATGTAATTTTTATAATAAATTTTATATGAAAAATAATGTTGAAGACCGAAATAAGCTAAGGCTCGGGTATAAATACGTGTAGACGAGTGAATTGAAAAGGACTGAAAGTTGATCTCGGTATCTGCATCGTTGACTAAAATTGTCTTTATGAAATTACATATCAGCAATCGTTAGAGCATACCTGATATGTAACGGTTTCTATGGCATTGACAAAAAAAAAAAAAAAAAAATAGCTTCGTTTCACATCACTTCCGATACTAATGGTAACATCAGTAATGATAATATTACTAGTAGTACTAATAGTACCAGCAGTAAAACTTTACTAAAACTTTAGCAATATCAATATGAATATCGGTAGAAGTTTGCCATAGTAGTACTCGAAATATTACGATAATAAGAATAACCAAAATAGTGTTCCCAAGTAGCAATTTTTTTTAGAAATCTTACTGACAGTATTTAACGAATGAACAATGAGATGCGGAAGATAGAACGAGAGAAATGCAATAGGTCGATATCTATCAGTTACTTTAGTTTCAATGTTCATCGCATTAACTTGATACTCTATGACAATACAAAACTATGATTAGAAATAGAATTGATTTTTCCTTGTATTCGAAAATAAAAGCTATTTTTAGAATCTATCAACTTACAGAGCTTTTTCTCGTTAAACGTTTTATGTTAATGTAACGTGAACAATTTATAATCTAACGATTTTCACATTTATCAAGGAAATTCGCGATTCTCTTACAACTATTCAAATGATGTTGATTATTGTGAAAAATTATATTTCGATTGTAAGATATTGATTTGACGAAAATTCAATATAATTCTATACACGTTCCTTTACTAATGTCATTAATAACACATTGCACTTGACAATTTTAAAATAGAGATACGAAAGTTTAAAAAAAAGATATTTTAAAGCATTTAAACATATTATAAAATAAGTTTCACTTGAGTGAAATATTATTTTTAATAGAAAAAAAAATAATGCTAATTTGATACGATGATAACCCGATATCAATGTATAAAATATTGCAAGGAAGTATATATTTTTTGTTTCATTTTTCATAACAATTTGTTAATGTTTTTTATATAAATATAGTAACTATAATATCTTCTTTTTTTTTTTTAAATCAGTATCGCAATTTCTAATAATTATTATAATTTAAGTATATAACATAAGGAAAAGAATATTGAGGTGGTAACACTTTTAGACACAATTCTCATTGCTGTCTCATTTTTTTTATGAATAAATTTTTATATTTTGACTATTATCTCTCTACTTTAGCTAGTATAAATACTGATTGCTTTATACCACTATCTTAGAACGCATATTAAAAAGAAAATAATAATATATTATCTTAAACAATCTAATTTCTAAATCAGTTTGGAAAAGAAAACCTTGAATAATAATGGAAATGAGATGAGGGAATGAATCTCTACCTTATCGTATATATATATATATATATATAAAGTTATACGTAATTATTTCGAAGCATTGTTTTGAAATTTAAATAGCCTTATCATTTATACTTCTTAATCATGCTTCTATTATTTATTTATGTTTTTTAATTTTAAAATTCAATGCATGAAATACTTAGTGACTTTTTCATTTGTCGCCATTTGTTATCATGAAAACTGAAAAAAATTATGTATAATAATTTAAGCAAATGCCTGCGTAACGTGCATTTCATTCTATATTGATACTTCTATTTTATATAAATAAATGAAATAATTATCATAGCATATTTTACAAAAAAATTCTTTAAGCGATACGGTTTAATAATTTTATTACCGTAGAGATTAACTGTTGTTTTATTTATGGTTAGTAAATATTAATCTTATTTAGCCTAAATATTCAATTTAAGTTCTTGCAGTTTGCTCGTCATAGCAGATGACGTCAGATAACTTTACAAATCGTGTTTTGATGTCTGAAGCTTCAAACGTTAAAACGATAAAGATAATATAAATGAAGACCAATGTACTATTCGAAGATAGATATTATTTAAATAACTAACGGCCAATTATTAAAGAAACTGTTATTAACTAATCCGCTTCTACTAAACAGCTTCTAAGATTCGATGTTTTACGATGTCGAAGAGGATATTGAGATTACATGATACAGAGTGATGTACTTGGTTATATGGCCGGTTGAATGATTTTTCTTCCTTTTGTACTTACAATACGTTATAACGTTACATCTGAAATTGCTGTAATACATGAATCTTAGAGTTTGGATAAACAAGAAAGACACCTGCGAGTGTACAAAAAGTAAAACGTAAATGAAAAATGAAACTACACAGTTCCACGAATTATGAGAGTCGAGAGAATCTCGTTACTTCTCGAATCGAAATATATATTCACCGAGGAGAGAGAAAATTATCTTCCTTCTTCAGCCTCGCGCCTCGACTATCTCTCGAGCTACTCATCGAAACACAGATATCGCCGGCAGTTTCTCAATCTAGCACCGAGTCTCTCTCTCTCTCTCTCTCTCTCTCTCTCTCCATCTCTCTTACTCATACGTCTTTACGTTCGCTCTCTTCTCTCTCGTTTTCTCTCCCGATCGATCGACAAGTATAACTTGTGCTCGCGCAGGAAATCAACGCCGCGATTGTATAATGTTATATACCCACGTAAAACGAGCACTCGAGGCTCCGTGTATTGTAAGGATTATAAGAATTTCTTTTTTCACTCGGCCCTTCTCCTCTTCTTGCATTTATTTACATGGTCCATTTTTCTCGTATTTACATCAGCATATTTAAGCTTTTTTTCTTTATTTTTATTATAAGAGTTTAGATCGATGAAGAATATAGTATGTGTCTTAAAGTTTAAGTAATTACAAATAATAGATTTATCAATTTAGGAATTTCGTATGAAAATATTTTGTATAAAAAATAAGTTTTTGACGTCGTCGAATGCGAGGTACGTAATTATTGGAAATTTTTTTAATATACAGTCAGCTACAACGCAATCGTTAGATATATCAATAAACAATAACGTTTGAATAATTTCGATCATATACTAGTTTTTTATTTTATTATTAAATTCTTTTTTTTTTATTTCGTGAATTCAGTCGATCATATTATTAAGAAGCTACACAAGTCGGTAAAATTTTTTATCTACTACTTACTGCACTTATTAATTCAATGAAATACCCGTTGATTATAACTTAGTATGTAATTTTTTTAATCTGGTAATCTAATTGATCAATTTATAATGTACAAAAATAATCAAAATAAAGTAGAGGATACTTTTTTTAATAAATGCAAAACTTTTACTATTATGAACTATTTTATAATATGTATTTTGCGTGTAAGATAAAATTTTAATCATTCAAATTATTGTAATTTGATCATTTTATTGTCTTAAAATAAAGGTACGAATATTTTGAATATTTTCACATTTTTTTCCTCGTAGCTAATGATTGACTATCTTTATAAAGCAAAGGACACAATATGAAGGTGTATTTTTTAAAGAGATACTGCAATTGCTATTCTTTTTTGGTTATGAGTATTCACTTATTCCTTTCAGAAATATAAAATTTTTCATTCATGATATTTTTCAATCATGATTGATATATTAAATACATTGCTATGTATTATAATTGCACCCTTTCACGCAACATTCAATGAACAAATTTTTTTTTGTAATTGAGCGAACAAATTCATCGAAGAATTCATTAAAAAAAAAAAAAATCAATGATTAAACAATTCAATTAATATTCCATAATAACTATCACATACTAAACGTTGCTCAAGATTTTTACATCAACTAATAAAGGCATGAAATAAAACCGTATTTTGAGGCTCATAATAATGCGTTGTTAATTATGTATTTGTTTCATGAGTTTCGTTTCTAGATTTAAAACTCTAGAGTTAATTAGAATCTCTCAACAGATACGCTTGATGGAGCATAGTAAAATTATTAATCATCACACAACATAATTCATTTTCAATTATTTCTGTATACAAAAGTACAATTACGATGTAGAATTGTTTCAAAATTGGTTAGAATCGAAGAATGAAACTATCATCGTATATTGCAAGGAAATAATATATAAACGTTAAAATACATTGTGTCTGCACTCAAGATTTCATTTGTGCAACCAGACACTAATTTTTTTATAGAACAGAGCAATTATGTTCGCCAACCTTATTGTAAAGCACGCGACTATATCAGAAGTAAAAGTATATCGCCAGACGGACGTTTAAAGTTAAAGAAAATTTTTAATCGTACGCTACTAGCGGGAATAGAGCGCGAGCAGGAGGAGAGGACGAGAAAAAAGGACATGGGAAAAATTAAGAGTATAAAGAGACATAGCAGCAAGCGCAGCTATACCAAGTGGGTGTCGGGTGGGTGTAGGCTCAGCGGGGCCATATGGCGTCCACATTCCATCTCTCTGTGTACGAAAGAGAGTCAGAGCTACGACGCCGTTGTCGCTCGCGCTACACCGGGAGAAAGGAAGAAAATCATAAAATAGAATAATGCCCTCGAAAGCTGCTGTCGGGACAAAGCCAACGGTAGTCACTACGACGACGACGACGACGACGACGACGACGACGACGACGACGACGACGACGACAACGACGACGACGACGACGACGACGACTAACGACGACGACGATGACGACAACAGCAACGATAGCATTCGCTTTTACAGTCTCTTATATCGACCGTACTAAGCGCTTAAAATTTTTTCTCATACTTCTTCACTACTTCTAAATGCACGAGAAAGTTCCTCGATATTTGTCAATTTTCTACGCCAATCATCAATTGATGATTGCACAGATGATATTGCACTCGAATGTAAAATAACATGAAAACCTTTAAATAAAGTGAAAATTGCCTACTCCTTCAAATATTAATTTGATACATTAATTTTCTTCTCCTCCCTCTCGGCCCACAAGATGAAGATAAGCTTGATGAAAAATGAAAGTCATTGAGTTGTTGTAGGACGTGAAATTCAGTTTTTTTTGGAAAACTCGAAAGACAATTATTTGACTCTTTCAATTCATCGATCAAACATGGCTACATGGCTTGCAAAATTTATTGAATGTGCAAAAATCTCTGTACTCCGTATAAGGGACTATAAAGCGATCCCTTCGCCCAGCGCACAAAGACAAGCTTAATACTTTGCATCCAAGTTGAAAATGCTTAATATTACGCCAGTCGATCGACAAATTACACAATTATCGTACCACAAGTAGGACACGCACTTACGAATAACTATCAAAGTATCGTAGAGCAGACTCGTGCTCCTCGCCTCCTGGTATGCTAAGACACAGGCAAAGACCGAGTGAGGGAACCCACGCGCTCGCAACAGAGAATACCTTCGTTTCTCTTCCCGCTTTTATTCAATGAGGGCGAGCACTAACAGCCACTATGACGCCCACATATCCCTTTTACGAAGAAAGGCTCGTACCATCGGCGTCGAAGTCACTGCCTCACCCCAAGCCGCATCGGAATCTCCATTCACACTGAATTACATTCTTGGCGATATTTAGAGCTGAGAATTGGGCGGAAGTCTTGCGTGTATTAAGAAGGTGGCTAATATGTCGCGTGGGCGCGCGTGCGAATTGTAGCGATGAATTTTTGTTGAAAATGCTTTCGTTGTGTAAGGTGACAAGCGATTGATAAGTTTGGCAACAACGAAGCCGTAACCGATAGACATCGCATGCGTGAAAGAATAATACTCCCAATAATTATTAATTGCATTACCTAATAAATACTCATGAAATAGGATTGCAATTTGAATGTGATTCTGTTCTTAAGCCTTATTTAAACGTTCATAATAAATAATGTTGAGATTTAGAATTCAATTATTAAGAATCAACGTTTTTATGATTGTACATTGAATCCAAATGGATTTTAAATATTCCTGTTATTACTTGCACGAGGTCTAGCTAAGCACTATATTTACGTTCTTTTAATCTGAATTTTGCTGTAGTGTTGCGATACAGTTGCAAGTATAAGGTTAACAAGTATTATCGATATATTATAATCATAGTCATTATAATTTCATGAAAACTAATGAAATTTATAACTTTGAAATTTTGTAGCAAAGTGCTTTTATGCATGTGCAATTATTGCATTGGTTTGTTTATTATATATTTAAACTAACGATGGGATTTTATGATTGCTTAAATAGAAATAAATTGGAAATAATTGCTCAGTGAATTGTAATGTTTAGCTTGAAAGAAGAGTGGTAGGAAGAAGGAAAGTAGCGTAAGTAAGTACGAAAAAAGTCATTGATAACATGTGCATTATAAAAATATCTGCTCATTTAATACTTGATTTAATCGCTCTATCGATTTTCTAAATAGTCGCAATTAAAGAAACAATTTATAAATAATAATCGTTAAGACAATAGCGAAAATATTGAGATTTAATGTTCCTCCTAACGAAGAATATCTCGCTAGAACAGGTCCTTTAAAAGATGAACAAAAAAATAAAAACATAAAAATCAGTAGCACCAATAGCAGCAGCAGTAGCAGCAGCAGTAACCAAACGAAAAATGAAATTTCGCATTTGTCTTTAGATGGTAAGAGATACAGAAGTGAATGCACGCGAACCCGCTGCCGTGTTATTGACACACCTGAGTTGTACAGGCATAGCTAGTGAGTGAGATTGTAGAGAAATAGAGAAATAGAGTAGTGGGGGTGGAGGAGGAGG
>NW_011948427.1:4461340-4470492 GCF_000503995.2 Ceratosolen solmsi marchali | reverse complement strand
GGGGGGAGGGAGGAGGGGGAGGAGGAGGAGGAGGGGGTGAGTGAGATAATGATAGAGAGGGAGAGAGAATGGGTTGGATTGTACGAAAGCGAAATAAGGTGAGATGCTTATACTGGTAATAAGAATATGGAGGCATGCGTGGAGCGTCGTTGAGGCAGCCGTCACTGTCGACGGTGGCATCTCAGCGCGTGAGTCGGACCGGACGGGGAGGGAAAACGAACGAAACAGAGAAGCAAGAATATCGTAAACACATGATGTCACACAAGCAAGCAAGCGGCCAGCGTTTCATTGATAAAGCGACCAGCGCGTACCTCGAACGCGCGCATACGGGAAAAATAGCTCTAGCGAAGCGCTTCTCTCTCCCTCCTCCCCCGGCCCTCACACGCCCCTCTACGGCCGCGCATCCATCCCTCCCTGCCTGCCCCCACCTCTCGTCAAGCAGTCGCCCTCCCCCACGCGCCCGCCGAGCACACGCGAGTGGAAACAAACGCTTGTAAATCAAAGGGAAAAAACGAACGGAATGCGTCGCGTCATCGGCACACAATACACGACCCACAAGGACAAAAAACGAATGACGAGTTTCGTGCGGCTCGGTGGTAGTGCAGCAGCTCGGTGCCGTGGAAGGGCGGGAGGCTGCGGGGCTACGTGTTGAGTCTGTAGCTGCGACGGGGGACCGAATCGTCGTTAGAGACGGCCTGGAAGCTCGCCGGGGAAGCAAACAACGCACCTGCGGCCGCTCCATCAATCCAGCCTTGCCACTGCAAGAAACGCTGGGAGCAATTTTTGCACATCGTCGCGATTCATAACTGCAGGTGGACTATCTGCCCAAGGGATCGTCGCAGCCCGATCGCACTGGACAAGCTCGAGGAACAACGTAGCCGTCCGCAGTCAGGCGGTGCGCTAATTTCTCACCATCCATTGGTGGTCCTCCTTCTTATTTCTTCATTTATCATTATTTTCTTATTTACTTTTTATTTTTATTTTCATTTTTCGTGGTTGCAAACGGCACGCGTAACTCGCCTGGTAGTCCGGAAGAGGGACGCGTAGGCGCCTACTTCCAGGAAAGTGAACAACGGCATACGACGATCTACCTGGGACGTGCGCGCAATCACTTTTACGCTGGCAGGAATAATTCAAGCTCGAATGGGAGCGCGCGCAACACGTAGATAAATATGCGATACAAGCATATTTCGCGGTGTATAAAGAATAAGCCTCCGTGAGTTGTGATCGTCGGCTAAGTTGTGCATGCATACACAGAGACACAATCATTGGCGATTACCAGCTAAAGGAAAGATCAAGCGACTTACCTCCATCCATTATAATCGTAATCATTAGGATTGGAGCGACTTTACTTTTATGTTTACACTATCGAATTTGCCCGGGGATAAGTTTTCTCATTTATTTACTAACCATCTGCTACGTGTTTATCGATTTCATTCGCTTCTCCTCGACTTCGTTTTATTTTTCATCGTCGTCGTCGTCGTCGTCAACGTCGTCGTCTTCGTCTTGCATTGAATTTTAATGCTATAAATATATATATGTATAAATATATATATATATATGTGTGTGTGTGTGTGTGTGTGTGTATATATATATATATAAGCAATTAATATTTTTTAAAAATTGTAGATACTTGTTATGATGCACTAATAAATTGTTAATTTTTTTTCAAGTTTTTCTTGTAATAATATATTAAGTTTTTCCATTAGTGGAAAAGTAATTCTTCAAATCCCATCATCGTTATCATGTATTTGATTTTTGACTATGGCAAGAATAGGTGTTTATGCGTGCGTGCGTGCGTGCGTGCGTATGCGTAAGATAGAGAGAGAAAGAGTAGGAGAGAGAGAGAGAGAGAGAGAGAGAGAGAGAGAGAGAGAGAGAGAGAGAGAGAGAGAGGCTGAGAAAAAGAGCAGAGCTTGCGTGCGTTCCTGAGTTGTCGTCGCTGTCTGGAGGATATCCGGTGTTGCATGTCCTTTCGTTACACATACACTCGTTTACAAATCTGTTCTTTTCTACCTGTTCTTAAAAATTCTTGTTTGCTTCTTACGTCCAATTGTCGTATTGCACTTCATGCTCCAGTAAAGAGACACATTTTATGAGAGCAGAATACATAAATAAATTTGATGTTTGCCTTATTAAATGCACCTCGATACAGCTTAAATATTTTTCTTGTTACTGGAATATACGCTCATTAAAATGCTACATGGAATTATTATCAACTCAATAGCTTCACCTTATACTCAATGATACATAATTTATTATGTCGTATCGATTCTTGTTAAAATAAATCACTGTATTATGTTTTATTTAACTTTAAGTAAGTCATATTTAATTTTTATATTAATTAAAAGATTGCAATCAATCGTTTTCCATTTGATTAAAGTATTAATGTTATTGCTTCAGTGCAATAACGATTGAATAATTAACAGTATTCTAAAAATTGTCGCTTTCATCAATGTTCTTATAACTATGAATTCTCTCTAAAACTCATTGATCACTGAATTCTCATAATATTTATGATCTCTACAGAGATTCAAATAATAATATTCACAAAATAGTAGACGTTATATTGTATGTAGCCTCTGTTTCGTATTTGTATTAAATCTATTTTGAATTTATTATAAATAACATGCGTCGTTATGTTCTGCTTGTAATATCTTGTTCCGCATTGCTCGAACCTAATATGGGTACACACACCGGAACAGTGGGATACGGTGTAGACGACAGAGTAGAAACGGTTATCAACATATGGGAAAACCAGAAAGCAAAAATACCATATGGGACCATGACATCTAATTCCTCTTGAATAGTTAATAGACGTCAACAGATGTTCCTCAGTAAATAATAAAATTATTATTAAACTTAATGCATATATATATATATATATATATATATATATACACAATAAGATATACTGTTGGTATTCTGATTGAAAATTATTATTTAACTATACTTTAAACTTAAATAACGGTAACTTGACTGAATGTAAAGAATATATAAAATATATGTATGAGGAGTAACCCAAGAATGGACAAAAGCTTGTTGTCTTAAAGAAGTTACAATTTGTAACTCCATACAATTGTGCAAATTTTTATTTTCCAAGTATCGCATTTTACCGTATGAAGCCTACTAATAAACATAAACGCGACTAGTTTTTCGATAACGCTTCCATTTGAAATAAAATATGTTGGGAGGCTTCGGTACATGTTTGCCCGTTTAATTCTTATTTGCAAATTATCAACAATTTTTAATCAATCAATTCCACGGAAGTAATTTTATATATAGGTCAATGAATATAAGCATATGAATCTTTGTACATACGAGAAGGAGGCAAAATTACAAATTTATATTGACGTCGTCTGCTTTTATCGCTAATGAATTTGTTTACTCAAAATGTGTTTAGAAAAGTCACGCCATTCTCGCTACGTAGCATATAGATAGCATTGGAGACAAAAAAATAAAGCTTTAAATTTCAGTGTTATCGCTTGCAGATCTCCTTCACTCCTATAAAGCCACTCACTTTTCATCATTTTGGCGAGAATATTAGAAAATGTCCAAGAATGTTCAGAAGAGCGAACTGACGCACATATGTGAACGATCCTCGTGAAGTTGCTCTCGGTATTTTCTGAATGATGCCTCTTCGAAGTGGTCCCAAAAAACCAGACGATAACAGCTTCTTGCCTGTAAAAAGCAATAAATTCCTCGATCACTATCGTCTCTTTCGCTCTCTTTCTCTCTCCCAATCCCCTTCTTCCTTGTCTCACTGACTATCGCGATCATTAAAAACTTCACACTCCTTCTTATTCTCCTCTCGCTTCTTACTCCCACTCTACATTTGTTTACTACTCTTTGATTTCTTCTCGTTTCCTACTCTTGTGTATTTTGTTTTTCATTTCTATCGACGAATGAATAAACGATAAATGTTTTTATGAAGTGCGTGATTACTTGATTTGTCGATTGACCGGATGAATGTAGTATTATTCATATTTCATTGATGAAAGAAGACTGATTTGATCGAGCCTTCGGACGGTCGTAATCAAAACTTTTACGATAGATAATCTAATGATTATGATGATTTTATGTAAGATCTTTGTAAATGATCGTCAACACTTACTATTAGTAAACATATGACATGTGTATTTAAAATAATTTTCAATCATAATTTTTTTCAAACAATTAACTAATGCGTTTGCCATTCAATTTTGTATACAAATGTAAATCATATCAATATTTCAATATTTTAAATTTTCATTTCAAGGCTATTGTATTGTTTACATTATTTTCTTTTCTTTTCCAATCTTTAAATTATACGTTTCATCTAGGATGCATATTTTTTGAAAAATAATTTCCAAGGACAAAATATTTAATAGAGTTTACATTGTATTTGAAAATATTGATACATTAACCGACTATTATTCAAACACACAAATAGTATTATTCAATAGATGCATTATACATAATTATCCATAACTTAATGCAATTATCATTTATTTAACATTTTCTTATTTTTTGTTCGTTTAAATAATCATCTTGTTTGAGGAGAGTGTATAATGAAGGTCAGCAACAGTATGATTAATTTACGTTAGCATTAATTTTACAATACCTATTTCCTAGCTCTATTACCATTATAATTATAGATCATGTTGTATTACAATGAATTTCATCATGTAGAATGTAACTCTTATTGGAAGTAAGTAAAGTAAGCAGAAAATTATTAAATAAAAGCGAATCAAAGAATAATAAGAGTCGACCTTTGTCATTGTCGAAACATCGTCTTAAAAGTCGAAAATGTTTTTTTTTTTTTTTTTTTTTTTTTTTTTTTTTTTTTGCAATCTCGTTAACAGCCAAAACGTGTAATCTGTATTATTGTTATAATACATAGTTGAGCGATACATGATCGACGTGTTTAATACATGTAGTACGTAGAAAAATATATACAGTATTGCATACAGCATAGCAGAAAAATATATTTTTCAAGGTTGAAACGTTTAAATAGCTACTCGATAAACTTTTAATATTTATGAATATATTAACAACCAGATAAATATGATTTATTACCACATATCATTAAATTCTACACCCAAGTCTATGTCTATGAGTGTAAAAAGCTATTCTCTTTATGAAAAGTCAATGTAAAATAAGTTAAAAAATAAAAGACAATTATTTCAATTTCTACTTTTTTTTACATAATTATCTTCGTATGGTACATAATATCATCATCATATCTCAAAGTAGTTACTGTGTAATATTCTAAAATATCTTTTGGTTGTTACTTTCGACACGAAGCTGATAATACTATTTACATAAACTTACAATTGTAAAATAATACTGGAAATAATAAATATGATAAATAATTTTCATATACAAATTGAAATTTTTATTATATACTTTAAGTTTAATTGTTAATAATAATAATAATAATAATAATAATAATAATAATAATAATAATAATAATAATAATAATAATAAAAATAATAGTAATAATAATAAAATAACGTTTAAATATATGCTACATTAATCATATATTTCAAATACTTAATGTTCTTAATTTCCGTACCATAAATTTCTACGATTTGTCCCACACATACATTACATACGCCAATCAATACAAAGACGTGACATAATAATTATTTCTGGATATTAAAATATGTTTAATAACAAAGCTAATTGCGCAATCTTGTCATAGGTATACTTAAAAGAGTCTCAAAAGAGGAGATGGAAATGCCAGGTGCTTTATTCTCGAGTAGCTACGGCCCTGCAGGTGGTGTACTGCAGCATGGGTTTTCTATTACTCTGTCTCCGCTCTCTTTCCGTGTGTATTTGTGCGCGCCTGTGTGTCTGCCTATCTGTCTGTTTGACTGTATGTCTGTCTCTCTTTGTGTTTCCCCGTACGAGTGGTGGGAGAGGTAAGCAAGCTCCCTGTTATTGTCAATTGCTTCTGTAACGCTAGTGTGTAGTCGCCCTGGATGTCATTTGACGGTCACCTCACACCCCAAAACTAGAATGCACTGCGCGTCGTAGGACTGTGCAAGAGCCATACGGTGTTTTTTTTTTATCCAATTTTGTATTCTATTTACTTCTCACTATTATGTACCTACTTATTTTACTCTTTATCTCTTTATCGCCCCCCCCCCCCCCCCCCCACACACACACACACACACACACACACACACACACACACGCGCGCGCGCAACTTACTGGCAGGCATATATATATATTTTCTCATTTCATCTCACGTTGTGTTTACTCATACTAAGAGTGAATAGGAGGTGCGCATGTTTATATATATATATGTATTCAGTTTTTTACGCTATTCTCTTTCTCTCTCTCTCTCTCTATATATATATATATATATATATATAATTTTCAGTACGATTTTTCACATAGTCATGTGAATATTTGATAAAACAATTTTTAAAATTAATCTTTTAAAATAAAATGGTTTTATCAAATATACGAGACATCAGCTGTTATTAAATTACTATATATTTATAACAGCTGGGCTTCGTAAACATATGTGAGTTAAAATTAACAAAAATTGTTTCAATTACAACCTCTTTACTATATTAGATTATCATATACAAATAACGAGTGCTATTTGGGTCCCTAAAAAAATAAATATAATCAATTATCTTTTGAAGCTTTTAACTTAAAAGTGTGAAAAAAGGGTAAAAAGCTTACAAGCTTTTTAATCCAACTAATCAATCCTCTATCGTAGTATATTTCATTAAAATAGTCCATTTTTAAATAATAAGTTTCATAAAAAATATTCTTAACAAGAAAATGAAGTTTTTGCTACTGTATAATTTTACCGTAGTTTAAGAGTAATTTGAATGAAAGCAATCAGGACAAAACTTACCTCGATTGCTATAAATACTAATTCACTAGGCGTAAATTTTGTAAGGTTGAAAACATCGAGAGTGCCTAACTATAATCTAGCCGATGAATCAAATTCAGGTTAAATAGGAACGAAACGCCTACACGGAAAGTGAATAGTGCATCGGATCATTCATTTTTTTCTTTGAACTCAAGTTTTACTCTCGTATATTCAGTTATTCAATCAACTTTTATTCCATTTAAATTTAATCTTTACCACTTCCTGACTATAATTTTCGATTCTCTCGCTTTTCCTTCCACTCGCTACTGATTTATTTCTTTTGTAAAACCTAAAAATCATAATTTATGCTTGGAATTATAATTTCTTTCACTTTCAAACTTTGTACTTATTAGGAGACGAAGAACGAAAAGTTGTGTTTATATCATTCAATTGATCTATGAATCTTCGGTATGATTGCATCATCTTTCAAATTAATATATTTAGTTGAACACTGTATGGAAATTCTTTGAATATAAAATGTCGGAAAATGGAGGGAAATTATTATCCCAAGTCTCAATGGAGTTACACTTGTCGGTTACACGTTGTCAATTATTTTCTTAAATTCTTAAAAGATTATATATAATTGGTGGATGCATGTAGATGAGTGTCGACCCCACCCCACAGATATTTATTGTTCCAAGTCCTTACATTTGTAATGAGCGTACCGTACTGTTTTAGTGACGTAATTAAAATATCCTATGAAGATTCGAAATTGACAAATTTCACCTCAATTCTGCAATTAAATCGTTTCTATATTTGTTTTTCAACATTTGCGGAATAATCGGGGCACATTGAGTGAGGTCGGTAGATCTGAGTCCGCTAATCTTGAGACAAAATGCTCTAAAATGCCGCTTATACCTGAACTAGGAAGAGAGGCCATTTTTACAAAGAAAGCATGGTCTAGAGCGAAAGAGAGCGAGAGAGAGAGAGAGAGAGAGAAAGAGAGAGAGAGAGCGAAAGAGAGAGAGAGAGAGAGCAAGAGTAAAAGAAAGATACAGTTTGAAGTAATTTGGCTCGCAGAGAAGCAAAATCATGGTTAAAAAGAGGCGCGCGAGCGCACCATGAACATTATGAAGGCCCCTTAAGCACATACGTATTCATGTTTATCCGTTTCTCTTGCCCTCGTCATCTCTCCGTCCTCGTCGTTCTCGGCAGGGCACTCGTGGACCGAAGTAGCGGATAACCGGACCTCTCTTCTCTGCTTCTCTGTCTCTGGCGTCTGAGAGAGACTGAGAAGTTCTACGTTCCTCTTTCTTTCTCTCGCTCGTTCGCTCAGCTCTGTAGTCGCGCACGTATGAGGCCTTCGCCTTTCGAGAAAAAAAGACGAGTAGAGTGGGTGAGAGGGGGCGGGGGTCGGTCGTTCGGGCGAGCGGGCGGGGAAGTAGGAGGAGAAGGTAGGCCCCCGAGAGAAAGAGACAAAAAAGATGGGTTACGAGAGTGGAGGAAAAAAGTGGGAGAGAGAGAGAGAGAGAGAGAGAGAGAGAGAGAGAGCGATGTCGACACCGTGATGAGGAGCGAGTCGGCGGCGGTGGAGTGCTGAGTCGCGAGCTACGGAAGGGGGAAGGGCGAGAGGAGAGCGCGTGCGTACAAACGCGTAAGCGCGGGAGCTAACAACGCCAACGGGTCTCCGTACTGACTGGAACCAACGTTGTCACGGTGTAAGTGCGCCCGGCTGCTCGTCCGTGTGTTTGCGTGCACGCGCTTACGTATGTATTGCCCCGTTGCACATGTACACACATTCACGGGCATAACCTCCACCAATCTTGGCGTTCTCTATTTTACCTTCCTCTTTTCTCTTTTGCTTTTCATTCTTTTTTACTTTCGTTTCGTCCACCTTCTCCGACTTATTGTCTCTATCTTGCTCCATGCTTCTGCAACAAAATGTGTATCCAGCTTTATTTATTGTAAACCTCTTGTGAAATTTATTACCATAATATCGCGCAATTTTACGATGTCCGACCTCTCGCTATTTTATTATATTTTATATTTTATAATTTACACCGACGAATGTTCCTTGCCCTCTCACTCCACCCTCCTCCTACCCCTCATCGCAACTCTCTATCCTCTATCTCTCCTAACTTTACACTAGCCATTCAATATAGAGGGCCTTTATTATCCTTGGACGATACGGGTGCACGCGCTCACGTACATACACACATAAAATCTCATTTCCTCATCCCTCTTCCCGACCGTATCACGCAGACTCGACGGAGGATCTCACTCTCGCGGGTCGGGACGTTTCTCTCGATCGTTGTTGCTCTTATCCGTCCGTGGA
>NW_011948427.1:4446340-4456340 GCF_000503995.2 Ceratosolen solmsi marchali | reverse complement strand
AATAGAACTGCTTAATAAAATAATATATTGGAAAATTCATTTTTATTTATTTTTAACTTTTTATATGTTTAAAAATGTATATATATATATATATCGTTTCAACTGTTTCAAGTATTTTATAAATTATAAATAATTATTTCAATGGAATTTGTAAATATGCTATTAAAAAGACAAATAAAACTATTGTAAATTGGAAATTTTTTAAGTGTATTTTAGAATAATTTTGAAATATAGAGTAAAGATAGATGGAAAATTATTGGGTGAAATTTTAGCGAAGGGCATTATCGAGAATTTCGATATCGAGTTGAAGTCGCATACGCTGAAGCGCAGAAACTACGCAAAAGCCACCGACGCTGTTTACACTCGGAGCTGGGCAAAATTATTTTGGGCGCTTGTACGCTTCGCTTGGGAGACCGACTGCTGAGTGCGTAAGGAGCGAAGGCGGCGGGCTGGTGGGCGGGAGGGAGGGAGGATCTCGGGCTAGTCTCACGCGAATGCTAAGGTCCAGTCGGAAAACGAGAAAAAGACACGTCTGTCGGAGAAATATACAGAAGGAAAGGAATGCATGAGAGGAGGAAGAGAGAGAGAGAGAGAGAGAGAGAGAGAGAGAGAGAGAGAGAGAGAGAGAGTGTGTGTGTAGCGGTCAGAGGGCGGGGGAGAGAGAGGTGAGTTTGCGCCGTCTGGTACTTCGCGGTTGCAGCCTAACAGATAAACGAACAAAACGATGGAGACGGACTCGGGCCAGATAGATCGGCGGAGATATAGATAGAAAAGCAAGAATTGTGCCTTAGAGCGCTAAGGAAAACGGAAGCTGGGCTTAGGAAGGTGTGCGCCGTTGCGGAAAGTTATTTTGAATTAGAGCGAATCAATATTACAAAGTATGGATATTGGATTTTTTAGCACTTAAGATTTGGTTGATTAGGATTAACACTAATGACATGATAGTCATGTATTATCTCTTAACGCAGATACATTTTTCTGATGATATCGAAGTTATACATCAGAACTATTTGTCAATCACCGTAATACTACTTGTTTTCTGCATTCTAGCTAACCAAAATACCGATTGTACTCTAATATTGTATGTACTGAAAATATTAATTATTAGAGAATAATTAAAGATGAGAATTCGTTGATTTTCTGAATGTCAACAGAATAGAATTTCTCACCAATACAGATAGAAAATACAAATACAATAGATTATTATACAAATAATAATAATTTTTATTATAATATTAATATTAAATAATTGAATTAATTAAAAATAATTTAATTAGTAAATTATGTAAGTAGACATAAATCGTTTTCTATTAACAACCACAAAAAGATTTGAATACTTTAATCTAAAATTCATGAAATTAAAAATTATTTTCAATTACACTGTTATTCTGTAAACTAATTAAAATCTTCAATCATAAAGCAATTGCCAAAATTATGTTTCACGTCTTTGTATCAAAAAATTTTCCAAATTGGTCAAATATATTTTTAATTACGAAAAAAAAAATTCATCGATTACGAGAAAAAAAAGTCAACTATGGTAATATACATAAACACCTTAAAGGTGAAATAGTATATTAAAAAATCTATTTTTTTCTTCGATATAATCAATCTTGCATATTTACTAAAACGTTCCCATATTTTAAATGACTGTGACTAGTATTGTTAATAGTTTCATAAATATCATATTTTGCTCTTAAAACCTATATTTATTCCAATAAATTGTGAAGAATTTTAACATTAATATTAATATAATATGTTAATTTATACAATAATACAATATATCATAATAATAATTTTCGTAAATAATTTTCGTAAATAAACAGTAGCAAAGGTAATTATATTTTCAAATATGATTTATATATTTATAGAAATGTACTATTAACATTTCTCTTATATTTTATTAAAGATATTCAATGTCAAGATAAATAATAAATGTGAACAGTTAATCAATTTAATTTGAAAGTTATATTTATCTATGTACACACGAGGTTGATGTAATATGAAATAAATGTAGTAAGATAATGAAAAATTAGTTAAGTTCGTAGGAACAACGAAGAGTAAGAGGGGTAGGAAAGAAAAAACTGCCAAGGATAGCAATTGCGGGAGGGTTGAAGGGAGTTGAAGTCTCGTATGAATGAAAGGAGTGTACGCGAGAGCGAGACAAACTTACTCATGAATGGACGTTGGCACGACGAGGACAGACCTAATGAGCGAGATAAATATAGATACAACTAGCGCGCCAAACGCGCCAATAGCGAGACGACAAGATAGTACAGCTCGGATGCAACACTATCCGCGTGCATATATATTTATATGTATGCATACATCATTGTTGGTTTCCTTATTTTATTTATCATTTACATAAATATTTCTCATTTAAGGAGTTGGTATTGAATATAATTATTTATTCAGTAGATTTTGCGTTTTAGGATTACAACATACTTAATTAAAAAGAGCCAAGTCGGCCTCAAAATAGTTAATTGAACTACATATTTTATATTTATATTGACTAAGTATTAAGATTTCTACTTGTCATATTCTGCTATTTATTTTTATTTTTATTCTATTAATATTAATAATTGAACGAAAAAAGATTTTTGTTTTAAATGTAACTACTAATTATATGTCAATCTTTGCGTTTAGGAGTAACTTTAGGCAATTAAATTAAATGATTAAATTACTAATTATGCGTGCATTGTTAGAGTTCGAGGTAATTTTCAACAATTAACGTAAATTATTAGTTTAATTTTGCTATGATAAATTGAAAATTTATTTATTGCCAGACGTTTGTGTAGTTTAATAAAAACATTTGGATAATTTAGAAAAATACTGTACTCATTGTTATATATATATATATATATATATATATATATATATTTGACTTCATCGCCGTCTTTTGCTCTTAAAATTTTTAAAATGCAGTATTTATTCCGTGAGCGAATTTAAAGTGGATCAGTTATGTCATGGATATTTTTTCATAAGTCAAATTTAGCACGTACACGAGCTGTTTAGCCAACTCAAACTGTATCCCATTGAGCATTTCTCTTACATAAATAAATAATAGATAAAATTTCTCTTAGCACGATTTAAATAGATTGACCTTGTAAAGAATTGTAACATTGTGTAGCGCACATTAGAGCCAAACATTCAAATTTCGAAGCTTCTAGACAATTAATGAATCTCCAAAAAAAATTCCGTCAGCATTTGCGCCTGTTCAGCCCGACATCTCGTACAAATGACATAGAGACCGACTGAGTGCCTAGTGAATTACAATTAACTTCCTCTGGAGGAAGATCGTCAAAATTCGCTCTGCTTCACGGCACTCGCCATTATCAGTCGAACTATGCAGTCGTGCGTGCGCATGTGCCATTCGCGACCTTCTTTGGGGCCTTGCCCCCCCCCCCCCAACACACACACAATACAAATATGTGAAAAGGTTTTCTTGCCACGGTTTTAAATTCGCCGACCAATGTCAAGAGAGTCTTTTTCTCTTCATTTTTATATGTTTTACAATTATATAGCCATTGTTTGTTTTAATAATATCATATACATAAGTGCTTAATTCGAGCATTTAATTCCTATTACCTAGTATTTATTGAATATAATGAAATAAGTTGAGTGAATATTTATGTTAAGATATTTCAATAATTCTTTGAGTTTCATAGGCGCTATTGAGATTTGTCATCGATCGATCGATCGCCGTTTATAGTTATCAGCATTGTTTTTTCTCGACAACAAATTTTAACACTACATTTTTGTAATTATTTTATGAGGAATTTGAGATTTTCCTGCGTGCAAATGTATCATTGAAAATAATCAATTAAGTTATCGAAAATTCATTACATATTTATATGTATAAGAAGCCATGTGTAAAGGTGACAAGGTTCATACGGTAAAATAGGCGGCGTATAAACAATTATGCTACCTCTCTAGCCGCTTTCGTCACGTTTGTTTTGTCAAGACTAGGGAGAGGTGGATAATAGAAGGGGTAACGAGGAAAGACACCGAATAAAATAGAGAGAGAGAGAGAGAGAGAGAGAGATATGCTTGATTGTGTTTAAGTACGGCCGTTGTTCTGACACACACACACACACACACACACACACACACACACACACACACGCGCGCGCGCGCACACAAAATATAGACCTCATTACACATACATGCATTCTCACTCTTTTTTTTTTATTTATTGCCGCGTTTTCTAGGCCTCTATAATTTTCTTGCACTATGTCATTTTTACTTCATTTTATATAGTCACTTTTTACCTAATATTATTTTACTTCTCACTCATCTATTCTTTAATCTTCTTTTTTTTTTAATTTACATATAATTAAATAACAGTTTCCATATACAAGTGCAGCAAAATATTAGGGCTTTCATTATTCGTAATTTAATTCTTTAATAAAATTATATTTCATAATTATAAGAAGGAATTTTCTTTTTCATTTACATTAAAAAGACTTTATGTCCTTATACAAATAAATTGTTTTTACTCGTCGTTAATATACACTCGTTATCATTATTAATATACTTAATAGAGTGATAAAAAAAAAGTATTAATAACTTATTGGTAATAATATTATTCCAATTGAATTATAATCAAAGATTTAAGACTTTAATTAGAAATTGAGATTCACAAAATACGAAATATTCTTAGATAAAAATATACATCTTCGTCAGTTAAATTTTAAGAAATACATATATTTCAATGTTAATAAGAGCCATTAAATAAAATATTCTTCAGAAAGATGATTAATTCCATGGAAGTATTGCTATTATATAAACTTCTAGATAAAATGGAAGACGATTATTTTTTCAATATCCATTCTCTATTTTTATTAATGTGTATTTTAAATTATAAGCTTAATTGATTCTTTGTATAGAATGTAATCAATGTGCAAGAGTAAATTGAGGAATACATATTCATTAAAAAGAAAAAATAATTTATTTTACTCTTGAGCTGCAATGAAAAAATTCTATACTGAAATAATTCGTTAAAGAAGTTATTATCGCGCGACATTTATAGCTTTTAAAACTTCTATTAGCGTCTAAACTTTTAATACTAGAAGTTATTATTAATAGAAGTTGAGGTTCACTCTTTAAAAGAGTTTATTTCACTCATTTAAATTATAATGACCTTTCTTGTTAAAATATAATGAAAGTGCTTTACAATAATTTATTATATATAAAACCTTGATCATTTGTATGCGAATATTGCTTGCCTGAAAATTATATTCAACAAATAATGAGAAACATAATATATTGTAAAAGAAAATAAAAATTATTTTCGACATTAGGTATAAATACGTATGTAAAAAGAGAGAAAATTAATAATTTTAAAACAAATTACTCCAACTAATTACACTTATAAATGTTTTAAATTAAAAGTAAATATACATTTGTTGTACCGTTATATATATATATATATATATATATATATATATATATATATATATATATATCTATATATATATATAACAATGCTTTTTGAAACTAAAACATACAAGTTGATGATAATGTTATATTTTGTATCTTTTGTCATTAATTTCTTAATATTTTCTATATATTTCACCAATTAACGAATTGATGTACAAATTTGTGAAACTGTAGAGAGTAGAGAGTCTATGAGAAAGTTAATAATAAATTTCACGAAAGAGTAAGTTCGCTGTTATCAAATAATTGGCGATATATAGGCTAATCCTTTCTTTAACTTTATACTTTTTTTTTATTTGTGAATATACAAGTGCCACGCAATTTTATTTATCTAAATATTGATGTACGCGTTTTCTATAATTTGCGAATGAGGTTCCAATTATATAAGTAAAAGATAAGCATACCAAAATGTTGAACAGGCATTAAGCAGATGTTCATTCAATTTTTCGTTTATTAATAATTGAGATTATTAATCGATCGTACAATATCATTAAAGTTCGTATTTATTTATTATAATACATTGTATAAGATTACATGGGTTTTTATTAGAATGAGCGAATGTAGGCACATATAGACGTCTTAATAGCGTAAACACATGTAATAGTTTGAATATTGAAAAAAAAAAAATGGTATTTATCTTTTCAGTACATGATATCCATTAAATAATTTTACACGAATATAGTCAACTATTTTCCTAACTTATCGATACAATGTTATAATCTTTGTTGTTTCTAACGATTTGACAAATACACGAATAATTCCTTATGTATACTTATATCTATATAAAAAAAAAGCTTTCAAAACACGTAAGTATGCATATAAAAATTGAATTTTTGTTTCAATTCAATACTAATATTCTCAATTGGTCAGTGGCACTGTGGATAATCTTGCGCTAGAGAATATACTTCTGATAATAAATAATAACAATATTTATTATATCATTTATGATGGAAGAAGTACGTTAAAATTCCAGTGTGAAATGCAAAACGAATTGCCGTTTTATCTCCAATGTAAAACGTGCGTTATCAATGCTGACGTTGAAAAGACCTTAGATTTTTTACAAAAGGAGAATGCGACAAACAAATGTCTATTTGCTCAATAAAAGGCACGATTGTGATATTGCTTTTTAATACGAACTTAAATTACGTTTATATTAGGCCAAGCATGGTTGGTTGGGCTTAATCTACATTGTTTGAATTATTACACGCGCTGCTGAACATCAAGGCACTTGGTTTATTCATTCAGTAAAAATATGATAAGATTATAGTTGATTTGCAATGAGCAAGCTCCACTTTTGCATCGTACTTTTATTCATAAAAATTGAATTGAATATTTAAAGAATCTTACTCTGCCGATATCACTACAAAATATCCCTCAATAAACGTGTTTTACCAACATTTTTTTTTTTTTTTTTTTTTTTTTTAACCTCTTTAGCCAATCGATACATTCGTTATACTAGTAGATCCACCAATAAGATATAATTACGCCAGTTTTTTTTTCTTTATCTAATCAAAAGTATCCATAAATTTCTTGATAATGAATTATTGACTAAATTTGCAACTTTATTTCTTATTAGACTTTACATAATTTACATGCTTAATAATAGAAAAGATAAAGCTCGTCGTTTGATGTTGTGTGAAGCCTTATGTTATTATGAAAAATGAAGGAATAATCGGGAAACGAAATATTATTTGACAAATATACGAAGAATTTAAATACGCTTACGTGCGTAACAGTGGATCCCCCTCATTTTTCAGTCCACCTTGCAAACACTTTATAAAATATTCTATCACATATGCAAGATAAGAACACGGACGAGCTGGCGCACACATTTACGATTGCGTGTTTGCGTGAGCGCACTCGTTCATTCAGTAAAAAAGACGGAAAAGAGGAGTGGGTGCGTCGCGCGGTAAAGAGTGGCAGGAGGAGGCAGGGAATCGTGGTAAGGCGTGCCACGTGGGAAAAGTGCCTCTCCCCTGGTTTTCCTATGCTCCGTCCTTGCGGACAGTCTCGCCTAGTCTACACCTAGCATAGTCGAGTCACATACATGCGTGTAAAGACAAGAGGCCGCGCATATTTAATCTCGTTATCGTTTGTCCCCTTATCATCACCGCCTCATTTGAGCGCAAAAATTTTTCAATAATACTTATACATCACAATCGCGTATGAATTTTGCGGAAAATGTCAAACAAATTTTAATAAACTAAAATAAAAAGGATAATTATAGTTCGGTGAGTCCATTTTTAGTTAACATAATGGGGAAACTCTTGTATTTATTTACTTTATATGCTCTTTTTGCACGATTTTACGAGATTATTATCACAAGCAATTTCGAATTAATGCATGATAATAAAATTAAATATCAGCACATATGTGTCTGTATATTTCCCGAGAAGTTGTCAGATTAAAAATTAATATACATGCACTGTTGAGTGACGAATCAAAGTAAAATCATTAACATTTATATATTATGAGAGACAGTGCTAGGCAGAGAGAGAAAGAGAGAGAGAGAGAGAGAGAGAGAGAGAGAGAGAGAGAGAGAAGGAGAAAGAGGGAGAGAGAGGAAAAAAAAAAAGAAATAGAGAGAGAGAGAAGGATAGGATAGAGAAACTGATAAAAATTATTGTGAAAAAGAGAGAAGTTGAGAACGTGCGCGCGCGCGAGAGAGATAGAAATAGGAAAGAGAAGAGAGAGGGAAAAAGAGAGTTTAGCAAGAGGGAGAGAAGAGAGAGAGAGGGAAAAAGAGAGTTTAGCAAGAGGGAGAGAAGAGAGAGAGAGAGAGAGAGAGAGACTGAGTTAGACAGAGAGAAAGAGAGAGGGGGAGAGAGAGAGAGAGAGAGAGAGAGAGAGAGAATAATACAACGGAACAGAAAGAACAGCAACAGAGACGCTAGTAATGTTTTCATTCATCTTGAAACTTCAATGATAGCTTCCGTCCATTCATAAAAAGTCTGTCCCGCTCTCTGCCTCTCTGTCTCTTTTACGCTTCCTCTCTCTCTCTCTCTCTCTCTCTCTCACTCTCTTGCTTGTACATTTACGCACGTTCTATGTCTCTCTTTCTCCCTCCCTGTTTCCTTTCCTCTTAGTCGCCCGATCGCTTGTTCCCTCTCCCTCTCAACCTCTCTCGCTCTCCTTCTGCTACCTCGTTGCTCCCCTCGCAGTAGCACTGGCTAACGATCGCCTTGTCGCGACGTCGCCAGATGGCGATAGGTCCCTGACAATCCACGAACAGCAATCACATATAAAGAGAGAGGGAGAGAGCGAGCGTAGTAGCACAGACGGGGATTACGCACACGCTGATATTGAACGCCGAGCTACGCGCATACCCCTCCACAGGAGTAGCTGTCCTCACTCACAGGCGCACGTACACAGTTGAGCACTCGAGCGAGCCTCTCTTTCTCTCTCATCGCTTCCGGCCGGCCGCCCACTCCGCACCGCAGCCGCAGCCCAGCCGCAGCCGCCTCTGCTTTAGCCTCTGCCTCTCTGCCTCTCAGCGGCTCTCTGCCTTTCTGCCGCCGTCACTACTCTCCGAGGTGGCTCTCTCTCAGTCGTCCCCCGACGGTCGATGCGCGCGTATTAGCTGCTCCCATAAGCACGGAGGAGCCATTGGTAAGCACGATACGCTCTCACTCGCACACGGGATATCCGGCGTCCGGTCGCCGCCACGTTCGCGCACCCGCACGCGCCGAGTCGACGGGGATTGTGACGAGGAAGTGGTGGAGGGGACGGCGGTGGTGGATGAGGTCGGGACGGAAGGGGAGGAGGAAGAGGAAGAGATACAGGGCGGCAGGCAGGCCAACACCCGAGAGCGGCTGCTCGTTCCATTCATGAGCTATATTTGAATGGGAGCGTGGAGGTGCGATAGGAGTACGATCGGTGTAACGACGCCTCTATGAATGAGGCTCGCAGCTGCGCCGCCCGGGGGATCGCCGAGTCGATAGAGCTCCGAGTGCGGTCCGCGCGGGAGTCTCGCAGTGTGTTTCTTAATCGTCGACGAGAGTGCGCACGTGTGAGTCGTGCTGGAAGAACTGCGCCCGAGGAGTCCGCGTGATTTAAGGGGAGTCGAGAAGACGATGTCCGAGTGCGAGCGCTCAATGCGGACGTTGAGAGATCGCCGCGCCTGAGTCTGTGTCAGTGTGCGTGGAACACGCGCCCGTGGTGACACTCGTGGTGTGGTGCTGGTGACGACGATACTTTGTCGCGTGAGGGGTACGAAGAAGGTTGTGGAGCAGCAGCAGCAGTAGCAGCAGCAGCAGCAGTAGCAGTAGCAGCAGCAGCAGCAGCAGCAGCAGCAGCAGCAGCAGCAGCAGTGACGTGATATCGTATAAGGAAATGTGCGCGGAGATAACGCGAACGACGCGCTAGCGAATATTACCATCACCGCTTGTCTCATGAATTTTCGGTGAGTCCGCATATACTTTGTCGGAGTCCTCAGTACGTTCTGATAGAGCCGGGAAGGACGTTGCTGCAGGCGAAAAAAGTTTGCTCGTTTAGTCTTCCTATGAGCAAGAGAGAGATAGAGAGAGATAGAGATATATATATATATATATATATATATATATAT
>NW_011948427.1:4398895-4446330 GCF_000503995.2 Ceratosolen solmsi marchali | reverse complement strand
AGAGAGAGAGAGAGAGAGAGAGAGAGAGAGAGAGAGAGAGAGAGAGAGAGAGTGAGATTCAAAGAGGCAGAGAGGCGGGAGGTGGTGAAACGTGAATGGCGTGAGGGGGGATGAGGAGGTGGTGGAGGTAGAGGTGGGGGTAGAGGAGGAGGAGGAGGAGGAGGAGGAAGTGGATTCCCACATTATGCGTATTATCGCTTACAAAACTTGGCGTTTATCGTGGCGCGCGCGCGTACATATAATGACTGAAAGCTTTGACCTGTGGCAATCAGCCGCTGATAGAGGCGCATTCCTTTTAGTAACTGCCTCAATGGTCCGCTTGTTTCTTCTCTCGGCCGAGAACCGCGGCGAGCGCCCGCGCGTACAATACACACCCACACACGCACACGCGCACACGCGCACAAAAAAAAAAACGCACAAACACCGAGGCACGGGCAAACACAGAGTGACTCGTTCGTTGCGCTCGGCCTCGAAGGCTCGCCGCTGCACACCGGCAACTGCATTTTTTCGAAACCGTAGCCTGCCGTTTTCCTCTGCAATGGAAACGATGGCGCGCGTCCATGTCTTCTTGACTTGCAACGTAACCTTACCGACGATGTCGTGCCCAATCGAGCATTAGCTCACGACGGAATCAAAAAATATGACCGAAAATCGAACTTTATGATAAAATCCCACTTTATCTTATGTATATTTCATTCAGAAATAGAAGTAATATTTTACTCTATGGAATAAAAGATAAGATAACAGAAATTCTATATATAATGCCCGATTGAAATATAACATTTCCCTGAAGCTTTATTATTGCAGCTATGCGAAGATTCAGGAAATTTAGGCAATTTCGTAGTGAAGTGTACATAATATTTTTGGAAACTGACGTTTTGCGACTTTGTCGTTAGAATGTCAGGCCGTGAAGCTAATAATTAACAATTAAAGGACGTTTGCTTAGAATCGTTGTTGCGATTAAAGAAAGAGTACTAGGAATTTGATGATTGAGATGTTAATGACGCGATAGCGTTTGCATTTCACGATCCACTCGATCAAACGGCTATTTACATATCTCTGTCAACATTTCGGTCGCTGCAACAAAAAAAAAAAAAAAATCAAAAAACACACACACACATACCCACGACTGTCCTCGGATAAGTTAAGATGATAATATATAATTTAAGAATCGTAAGTCAACTGTAGTATGCATATATATATATATATATATATATATATATTCGTCTTACGTATAGCCAACTGTAAAATTTTTCTAAACGACAGTATTATATGGAAAATGACGAGATAATTGCGTTGCGTTGCAATGAATGACATTTCATAAAAATATCTTTGCATAGGTTCAATTGATTGCGATAAAGGATTTTGAAATTTTCGATGAATAATTGCGAGTTTTTATTATTATTTCTACGACTCTCATCTCCGCCGTGAGATAACAAACAACGCAGTCGATGCACCGTCGAAGTAGTTTAACATGACTTTTCGTATAACGTCGACGAATGACAAACTGCGGCAACGTTATGCAATAATAATTTTTCTACAACTATTAGTTGTGGTATTTAATTGTAATAAAAACTCCTTTCCATTAGATTTCATTGCGAGTAGCTGAAAAATTCGTCTCTACAGTAGTGTAAGCGTGTAGACATAAATTATCCCCATTAAACTGACAATGTGCTCACCGGCATATACACAATTATAAAATAAAATACCAAATACGCAATAAGTAATAGCGTGGCTCCTTCGTCACTACATCGCTGCATAAGACGCTCATAAAGCAATTTAAAAACCCCGGCTATTTAAATCATTAGCATTGTTAATATAGCGCCGATTATCTTTGGTAATCGCTTGATAATCGAAATGCGTGCGAATACATGAAAAATAAATGCCCGAGGCATAATTTGCACGACACTTGGATCTTCTCCCATCCGATTCGCGCTGAGACCCCTGACTATTTTTATCGTCACCTTGTCGCTGAGCGATCGCTGGAAAAGCAATCAAAGACAGACTCGCGGACATGTTGGACGAGACGATTTAAGGGCTGACTCCCCAGATACGTATGGGGACGATGATAAACTAGGCCTTATCGCCTAATTTTCCATTTTGATTTTAAAGTCGTTGTAAGTTCCTCGACTTAGTATATTGTTCGTGATTCTATAATTGAACTAAAAGCGAGCTCGCGATGCTGCAACGTTATGTAAAATAAATAATTATCAATTTATTAAAATTTAATTGTTAATTATTATTATTAAGCTGCAAATAATGAGTTTATTATCTCAAGGCTCACATTCTCCTTGTGTAATTGAATAAAATTATGTTGCATTACTCAGTGCTTCGTAAGCGTCAAAGATAATTAACATATATGGATTATTCTTGTTCTAGAGGCTCGATAGCTAATGAATTAAGAAAGCCGATTATTTTGTATTAATACACACGAATTACAACAATCGCCATTGTAATTAGTTCGGCAAATTTAGATTCTTTTATGAGAAGGAAAATAATAATGAAAGAATATATTAATTTTTGATCGATATGTAAAGTGGGCAATGCTTGATTTGCAAAACGAGTGCGCGCAGAGACGCCCAGAGCATCGCTTTGAAAATACAAAGTACGCATTGAAAATTTTGCCACAACACAAAATATACAATCGAATAAACGAATCTCGCACTCATGAACATTCAAAGGTCTACTTGCCTCCATTACTCTCAGCCCTTTTTTTCCCCTCCCTAGCCGAACTATACATTCATCTACTGTATAACTTTTTTCCATACGCGCACCTTTGTTATATATACTGTTTATACTTTTCTTTTTTTTTTTTTTTTTTTTTTTTTTTTTTTTTTTGTAAATGCCACTAGACTCCCCTACCAAAATCTACATTCACTCCGTATTTCGGCTTTGGTATCGTGTGCAATCGTTCAGTGAGCAGCTTCGACGCTAAAAAATAAGCTTGAGCCGTTTAGTCAACTTCAACCGTTGCGAAATGTACAACCGAAAATTAGTTGACACGATCGATGATCGTTGCTGCAAAATGTCTTATTAAAGTTCATACACTCTATTGATTGATATTCGTCTAGTTTATTTAGTTTAATCACGAATACGCCAATATGACGTGAGCAAAAATGGAATTAAATACATATTTTTTTTAATGAAATTTGAATAAATATTCATTGTACTTTAATATTGATTAAAGTTACATAAAATCTCGGCTTATGTGCAAGTTCTCGATAGCGTAGCTTATAAAGTGTGTCTTGGGTATGGAAGGATCTCAAATACTCGGATGAAAGTCAATATGTTGTAAGAATTGTCGGGAAATAATTTCAGTTTAATGTCTGAAATTACATCCAACTTTATTTTCTTCATACGATATTTTTTTCCACGATATTCCATCCACTTGGAATTTTATTGTTTACCTTTTCTTTTTATCTGATATTTTTTAATGTATTTTCGTGTAACTTTTATCATAAATATATAACTCGCATTCCGGATTTCGGATAATATATATGTCAAAGGAGGCAGATAATTAGGAGGAAAAAAGTGCAGAATTTCATTGGAGAGCGACGAAAAAAACGATTTATCGAATTTTGTCATATCGAGTAGCCAGGGAATAATTCTCTTAAATAAGTCATTCGTCTTGCTTCGGCTACTCGATTTTTCGCTTTTGAATTCACGCGAGTGAAGCAGCGTTTGCTTATTCATCTCCTTATGGACGTAACCTCCATTTGCAATCGCTGCGTTAGTATCGATCGTTCTCTCGTTTCTCCCGACCAAATTCAAGCAGGACAAGTCGCCATATATGTGCGCAAGCCTCGCGAGGACAATGGCGAAATATGAAAATCGCGATCGGGTAGGCGAAGAGGCTCGGCTTGTTGCGTAAAAATCGTCGCGGTTGCATTCACGCGCCTCAAAATTGATTATCTTTGTAGACGGAATTTTCGACGAGTGCTTCGAAAACAATAACAATAAATAAATAAATAAATAAATAAAAATAACAAAAAATTGCCATTGAGAAGTATTAATAGTGTCCCTTTATGTTTGCTTGCTTGCTCAATCGATAGTTATTACGACATCGATCGACAATTTTTGGCCCTTTAAACTCTCATCGATCTTTCAATTGAAATTGAAGCAGAAAAATCTTCCGACGTCTTCGCGACGCTTTTCCAAAAAGTCGCTCAGCTCTACTTACATTCGCCTCGAGCATGAATTTCCGAAGGACACAATCTCATGCACAGTGCATATACATTCGGATCTGTAAATTCGAGGTCTACCTCTTGAGTGCTTGAAGAGAAAATTAATTAACATGTTAATTACATTAGACAGAGAAATTCCTTTCAATTCTCCATATCTCTCTCTCTCTCTCTCTCTCTCTCTCTCTCTCACTCTCACTCTCTTTACATCTTCATAAATGGTATTATTATTCGATTTTTATCGCCGGCACATTATCGTAAATACATATATTATGATTTAACGATAATAAATAATTTTAACCCGACGCTTTTCACGTATTCTTAATATGGTCATTCGCGTCTCGACATTGTAATTGCATTGGATCATTTGTATCGAACATACACGATTAATAATTATTAAATATGAGACAGAATTGAAATCGAACACTTATATCGTGCATTTCAATTAGTTTTAAGCCCGATGACATTGTATGATTAATTTTATAAGAAACAAATTCCACATGAAAAATACGTACAAGAATTTTTTGTCGCAGGTGACACTTATGCTTGGAGGTGCAAAATTTTAATACCCACCATTATTGCTAACTTAGTATTACGAAATCGCAAACTCAAGTTCTTGTTATATTCGAGGTTCCCGTATTATGTTTTCGATCAAGTATACATTATCGTAGTCAACTCTTAGCGATATTAGTATTTTAAATAAAAATATTTTTATACTCTAATGTAAATATTAGCGCCCATTTGATTATACTATGATTGAAATTGATTTTTTTATATTTAATGTCTAAATACGACCTTCGATTCGTCAATCATCCATCTAATATATCAATTATCATAATGTAAACAATAATCCATTCGACATTTTATTAAATACTGAATAAACTGGCGTTACCAACTGACGAGTTCAATTTCCGTTTGCAATTTTAGGCAAAAAGTATTTTCATAGTATTTGCTATGTATAGATGGTGAAGGACTAGTACTCTCACATGTCGTCTATTTCTCGGTTATTGTATTTATAATTTTGATGAAAAATGAGATAGAGAAACGCAAGTACAGATCGACCGTCGTCTGTTTATTGGTTTACGCATAGTGAAGTTCTGAGACGAGCCTTTACAAACATCCTCGCGACAGTATAGCGAAGGGGCGAGCAGGAGAAAACGTAAAAGAGAGGGAGAGAGGGAGAGAGAGAGAGAGAGAGAGAGAGAGAGAGACGCAAATGGAAAAGGCAGTTAAGAGGGAAGAAATTTTGTGAATTGGAAAAGAGAAAATGAATGAGTGCGGGAAGGACGATCGATGAAACAGCGAACAAGATAGAAAGAGATAGAGTGATACCGAAAGAAATAGAGAGAGAGAGAGAATCCATACATAAGAGAAAGAAAGAGAAAAAGGAAACTTAACCTATACGTCTCGTGCACATCTGCCTGGATTCCCGAGAAGTCTCATTCAAGCGCTGACTTTACCTGAACCCGCGTGGTTAGTTCTCTCTCTCTCTCTCTCTCTCTCTCACTCGCTCGTTCGCTCGCATCATCCACGTATACTTATGAACCGCCTCCCTCGACATTCCTTTGTCGAATATCATCCAAGCACTCTTCTACTTCGTCTTCTCTCTCTCTCTCTCTCTCTCTCTCTCTCTTGCTTGTTCACTCACTTACTTATGCTTTCTCGCTCTCTCTCTTAACTCTCTATCTCACTATTTCCCCTTTACTAAGAAACAGAGAGAGAGAGAGAGAGAGAGATAGATAGATAGATAGAGAGAGAGAGAGAGAGAGAGAGAGAAAGAGAGAGAGAGGAACGACGCGTTTCGAGCAAAAAGTTCAAACTCTGTGCAGTGTTCCATTCCTCTCTTTTCTCAACTGAGTTTGACAATCTATTAAATGCTGCAGAAATATGACGACGAAACAATCCTCTTTGACCTCAGTCTCTGTCTCTCTCTCTCTCTCTCTCTCTCTCTCTCTCTCTCTTTCTCGCTTTCTGTATAGTTTTCTTCCTTTCTCTCATAATGGCTTTAACGTACAGTAAGTTTTAGAAGCTTGAGACTTTTTATGCTATTAGACGAAGAATCTTATTTATAAACACGGATTTTTAATACTTTTGAAATGTGTATAATTTTCCTACATCCTTTTAATGTCGCGAGTATTATTATTATTTCATATATAAAGCTGTAAGAGTAATTCATATTTAAAGTTGTAAGAATAATTCGAGACAAATAGATGCAATGCACGGATAGCAATTGGTGTAATGTGACGTTGAAGTTATAGGAATTGTCGCTGTAAATTAGTACCCATAATATAAATGATTAGAATACGAAAATTTTGCATTTCTCTGTCAATTACTTGCAATACTTCTTAGCCGTGTAATTACATTCTCGAATTTATTACGTTAAAATACCAATTTACCAATCGATGGGAATACAAAAGAAATGAATTTGTGTTCTTTCGTTTAAAGACTTTGTTTGGTCACGTTTCGTCGAATCTTTGTTAATCTGCCGAGCGCTTTCGCAAACGAAATCGCAGTACTTAATGAAAGTGCCCACTGACACGGAATACTTAAAGCTCAAAAGCAAACAATAAGTAAATAAGTGCGAATTCCGCAAAGGCTGTAAGCGAGTTGAGCGTTCATTGAAGGAGAAGGAGGAGCTCGCGGCGGAGAAGGAGGAAGCAATGCGCGCATATATTGCGTACGGAAACGTCGAGTGTGCGCGTCTTCGCCATTGCGCGGGCAATATTTTTGTGGTGGATTGTACAGTCGACACGTGAACGTAAACGAGCGTGGATTCTTTGGTCGTACGGCTGTCCCGGCGGGTGTGTGCATCCGTTCGCCTGCGTGTAAGACTGCGCGCCCGCGCCCGCTACACATACACGCAGGCCTGCATCCATGTACGCGACACGTCCTGCCATTCCTACATCTCGCTGGAAAAGAGAAATATCCCCTTGCGCCGTTCTCGAGGTGACACGCGGTCACTAATGCACCACGTCCTCTACACTCTCGTATGAATGATTAAGGTAATGAGGAAGGCGCTCCAACGCTCCGATCTACGACCATCAAAACCACGGATCTTCAAGTTCCTCGACATTTATCAACTACGATTTTCACAGTCGGTGAAAGTCGTACATGAAATAGTAGGCGCGTCACACGAGTGTTGGTTCCCGTCGGTCGTCGTCCTTCTACGCTCGTACTCCATGTCTGGCGAATTTTGAAACTCTCCCGAGCTTAAATCGCTAATCGTTGTCGCTGGACAGACTGGGAATTAGCTAGAGAGCCTCCCCTTCCCTCGCCCTCCCTATGTTTACTCGACAATTTCTTGCCTCCTGCATACAAATGACGCTAGGTTCGCCTTCCCTATTTATTTTGAGTTGAACACTTTCGAGTCAAGGAATTATATACAAGTCCGGCTCGGCAACGAGATAAGATTTACGAATCGTTTGAAATGCGCGTGAGCAAGCCAATAGGAATTCAGAGTGACGCAGTGAAACAGGCCGCCGTGCTCCGTTTCTCCGTTTCTCGGTTTCTTGGTCTCTAGCTAGCGAGCCTTGGCCGAAGAAGAGGACAGACCTGAAAACGAGCGTTAAAGCGTAATGTAATAATTCACGTGTATGTACACAAATGCGCTCAGCTTGTCCACATTTAGAAGGGTGAGACGGAGCGAACGAGCTAGTCAGCGATACAAACGCACTTACACGCGCACTCGGGCACTCAGGCACGCACGCGAATATATATATATATATATATATATATATATATATATATATATATATTATTATATATTATTTATTTATTGATTTATTTATATACACACATATATATATATATATATATATATATGTAACATATACCATGTGTAATATATGATATAAGGAATATGTGATGTAAAGGTGGCCAGTTCCTAGAAAAATTACCAACTCAACTAACGAAACAATCTCTTTTTCTGTACAGGTGGGGATGAAGCGCGAGTCGCGAGGGCGGGAGGAAGTGGTCGCGGAGCATCCTGCTTTACCCTCGCTCATGGAACGCCTCTGCCGCGAGCGCCAGCACCTCGCGCCGCAGCAGCAGCAGCAGCAGGCTGGCCATTACCGGCGCCGCCCCGCGCCATACCGCCACCAGGAAGACCGTCAACAGCAGCACCAGCAGCAGCAGCAGCAGCAGCAGCAGCAGCAGCAATCGTCACGACGCCGCACCGGCGCTCGCCCCCCGCGCCCTTGCGGCCATGGGCTAGCCCGCAGTCCCAGACCCAGTCCCAGCCCCAGTCTCAGACTCAGTCTCAGACCCAGCAACAGTACCAGCAACAGCAGCAACGCGGCTCGCTCCCGTCCGCCTCGGACGCGCAGTCGCAGCAAGCACAGCAGCCGGCCCCGGGCCCGCTAACGGTCAACGCGATGCCGCCGGCGCCGCCACCACGGCCCCCCGAGGCCGTCAGTCTTCGGGCGCCGCGACCCAATGCCGAGCGCCTAGCCAACGAGTACGTGGAGGCGCCTTTTGGGCCACCGGGCCCCTCGCCCTCCGCCGCCCTCACCACCTGCCCCAAGCAACAGCAACAGCAGCAGCAGCAGCAGCAGCAGCAGCTGCTGCAACTGCAGCGTCAGCATCAGTATCAACAGCAGCAACAGCAGCAGCACCAGCAGCAACAGCAACAACGGCGTCGATCGCCGCCCCCGACGAGTCCCGGCCGAACACCCGTCACCAAACAGCCCGTCTCATTCACGAAGGAGCCCGCGGCCGGCACCCGGGGCCTCTCAATAATGTGCGAGCGCTGTAGCCGCTGCCGTTGCGAGAGTTGCCGGGAGCCGCCCCCACTGCCGAGTCGCTGGCTCTGTGACAATGCGTGCTTCTGCTCGGCCGAAACGGCCCTCGATTACGCGAGCTGCCTCTGCTGTGTCAAGGGCCTCTTTTACCACTGCGCGGACGGAGGCCTGGGGCCTGGGAGTCCGGCCACCCCCGAGCCCGACCCCGGGGCCGACTGCGCGGACGAGCCCTGCTCTTGTAGTGGCTCGCGCAAGGCTGCGCGCTGGACCTGCCTGGGAGCTCTAGCCCTCGTCCTGCCCTGTCTACTCTGCTATTGGCCCCTTAGGGCCTGCGTCGCCGGCTGCGAGGCCTGCTACGCCCGCAGGGCCGCCCAGGGCTGCAGGTGCGAACAGCGCTCCCAGCTTCCGGAGGCCCTCGCCAGAGACGCCAGGGACGCGCGAGATGCGAGGATCACCAGGGATGCGAGGGACTCGAGGGACCCGGAGAAAAGGCTCCTGGAGCCCGTGGGCCCGGACCTTTAGCGCCCCGGCTTGTATCGCATTAGTACAAGAGTTGCATTTAAGCGCGGAGCCTGAGTGTGAGTGCGTGCGTGCGTTAAGTGCGTAAGAGTGGCGGGCTAAGCAGAGGACCCCAATAACTAACCCCTTATTTATTAAACAGTCCTCCAAGTTGCAGGAGGGCCGCGAGAGTAAGCGCCACCTCCTCGTCGAGCCGACGAGCCGATCTCCCGGGGAGAGATATTATATATATATATATGTGCTCGTCGCGATCTGTCGCGAGGAGTATCGCCAAGGAGGAGTAAGGACGAAGAGGCAGCGGCCGACCACTTGCGCGCGATACATAGATAGATCTATATATTATACATATATAAATAATAACTATATATTGAAGATGGAAGAACTAAAATATATATTGTATATTACATTTGTATAAAGAACAAAACTTTTCTACAGTTAATTTATTCGTGGGCGTATCGCGGGTACACTATTATTACACAAGTCGCGACGTCGAGAGAGATGCTGCAAATATGGGCGACGAAGACAGACTATTATCTTTTCCTCTTTTTTTTTCCTTTTTTTCACTCTCATTATTATTATTATTATTATTATTATTATTATTATTATTATTATTATTATTATTATTGCTCTTATCATTATCATTACTATTAATATTATTATCATTATTATTATTAATAGTATGTTTATTATTATTATTATTATTATTATTATTATTATTATTATTATTATTATTATTATTATTATTATTAATAGTACGTTTATTATTGATAATAATTTTGGTGGAATTACGACTTAGAGAAACGTTACATCGAGGACCGATTCAAAGTTTTCCTAGAGAGACAGTAATTTCAGTTTTTCATTGTTTTCTGTCTCTCTCCTTTTTTTTTTATTATTCTGTATTCTACTGGTACTAATATTGTTACAGTTGTTATTCATCAATATTCTATATCTATTTAATTTTGCTCGGAAACGATGTAGATCTGTAAAAAATTAATATTCGGTCCTCGGTGAAAATAAATGAAAAATGAGGAAGGATTGATAAAAGCACACAGTCCTTCGAGGTGCTCGACAGGAGGGACGGACGCCCGCAATATCGGATGCGCGCATCTCCGTTGCGCGTTTCTTTTGACCCCTTCACACCTTCGCACCACAGGACCATCCCCTCCTGCCGCCTGCCCCCCCCCCCTCCATTCCCTCACTATCAACAAACGTTGATCGTGTTTTTCGGACGAGATCACTACATCGACTCTCCGGTCGAGCGCGTCGAAGGCCGCGAAAACACGCGATAAAAGCTCGGACGACGATTTTTAACAAAAATATTACGAAGTAGGAAATTAAGGATCAATCGATGGCTATAGATATTGTGAAATGATAGAGCGAGTGTGAGATTCGAAGGATGTTCTTGATGGGATTATTGTCGGGTGTTTTGACTTTATTAATTTTTCCAGTATTATCTAGTCTTGCGAACGTTTTTGTCAACGCGGTAAACCACGGCATAGGCTTTCTTTTCGATCGGAGCGTATATACGAATTATGTATGTGTATAAATGTAATTGAGTAAAAGAGAGAATAATAGAGATAGATAGATAGTTAGATAGAGAGAGGGGGGGGGGAGTGAGAATTTAGATTAGATGAAGAGAGACTGGGAGGGAGGAAGGATGGGAAAATCGGGAAAAAATGAGAAAAGAACGATTCTATCATGGAACGAATGATTGAGAGAGAGAGAGAGAGAGAGAGAGAGAGAGAGAGAGAGAGAGAGAGAGAGAGCGAGATAGCGAGAGATTTGTGAATGCTTGCACGCAGACAAGCCAATACCAACGATAACAAAAGTGGAACTTTTTTGATGAATTATTTTCTGACGTGTAAATATAGTGCGTCCTCACTTTTGCTCGGGAATTCGACATTTTGGTGTCTACTTTGGAGAAGGGCTGTCAATGACACTGATTAAATCGAGTTCCCGCCCACAAGTTCGGCCATGTATTAGCAGCCAAGATATAAAGGCGTACATAAGTTGTAATGCGAATATCTTTGCGAATAACACTTTATAGGGAAAAAATGTAAGATGGAAAGAAATGATAAAACAAGATAACTAGATTAGACATAAGTTGCCGATTGTACCAAGGTTTAAATAAAGTAACTCGCGAGCGAGGACCGCACTCCTTCGCCATATAACGTGTCACTTACCTTGAGAATAATAAAAGAAAAATTCATTCCTCCTGCACTGATTTTCTTAATGTACTACACTAATAAACAAATAAAAAAATGCAAGTAAGCATAAATAAGCATAAATAAGCAAATAAACAAGTAATCTGTACTCGTATCTGCACTCTCGCGCGCTAAGCGCGAGGAAGAAAGGCTTGGGTCCCCGTTCGCAAAAGCGACCAATCGAACGCCAGCGGAAGCAGAAGGAGGAAATCGACGAAGGTGGGTGAGCGATGCCGACGGAAGTCGACCAAACTATCACTTTATTATACTCTCTACGCAAATACATGTCGATGTATAAAACAATACTAGTAAGCTATGCGAGTCGCACTGGAGAAGAAACTGTTGAGAGTGCGGCTTCACATCGCGATTCTTCTTCGTGGTTCTTCTCCGGTGTATCAAATGAGACGGAGAATGTACACACGTGGGCGAAGTAATGGAGAGCGAGAGAGAGAGAGAGAGAGAGAGAGAGAGAGAACAAGCGATGATTGTGCCGGAGCTGCATGCGTGCGTGTTTGCATATGTACTGTTATACGATGTCTGTTGTATGCATATGATCGTGTGCGTGCGTGCGCGCACGCGTATGTGTGTGATTTTGTGTGTCCGCACGTGTGTGTATGTGTGCCTATGTATGACCGCGTATTGGTGCGCGATGTACGAATCGAAAAAATTATATATAAACAAGCTAGAATTATTGCCAACCGGGGACCGCCCGCGTGTCAGCGAGAAAGAGAAAGAGAGCGGGTGAGCGAATGAAAGAGAGAGAGAGAGAGAGAGAGAGAGAGAGAGAGAGGACTCGCCAAGAATCGAAAGGAGAGCGACAGGAATCCCCTTTCATTATCTGTATAAGGCCTACACACGCTCTGTATATGTCTTGTAAATATATATATTTGAAAAAAATTACGCTGATATTGACTAAATTCTAATTTATACGACCTTCCTGAATCCTCATCATGTAACTCTACCAAACAACCATCACTATTGATAACTATCATCGGAGCTGGCAATTTCATCTTTTCGTAACCATATATTATTCTGTTTTCATAACTGTATAGAGATTTATATTTGTTTGCTATAGATCGAAAAAAGTGCAGTTTACGGAAATAATTTTTCCAACTGAATAAATACTCTTATACTAAAAGAATATCATTTGTATTTAATATAACCGTTATTCTATATCGTTAATTTATTGAAATAAATCTCTATCCAAGAATACCCTAACCCTTGATGTTCCCGCTAATCATATCCGTTTTTCAGCTCTATTGAACTTACTTGTGATAATAATATTACTAATAATTATCGCTCGCACTGTTTAATATTAATGCTACTAAGAAGTTTATCGATAAAGATGATTATGTAACGGTAATTACTACTTTTTAATACCCAATTCCAGCTCTGTAATGTGCCTATAAATGTCGATAAAAAACTGAAATATTTATAAAACTCTGCCTGTTAAATACTTTCCAATGCTACAGTTTGTAAATGTTAACACATTAATAATATAAATGAAGTTTTATGGCAGAAATTATTTTGATTATAATCAGCAACAGATATTCATATTTATAAGTTAAAATAATAGACTTAGGATATGTTTATGGTTCTTTGTACGCAAGTAAACAACAATATTGTTCCGTGCAATTGGTCATCAAATCTCTATAACATCTATTTTACACCAATTAAAAGTTTATTCTTCATACGATGCGATTATTATACAAATTTATTATTTTAGTAAAATACTATATTTGTATTTGCAAATACAGTAATGTATCATTTATCTATTGAGATAATAAACATTTTTTTTTTTATAAATTCAAATACAAATACTTTTCATATATTTTTCCACACACACAAAATATATTTAATAAATAGATAAATAAACAAATATATAATATATAATAATTTATAACTACATTTTATCTACATTACAATTGCTACTTTTACACTTAACAGTATCCATAATAAAAAAAAATAAAATTAGTACTTTTTGCTAACATGACATAGCGTTTTAATGATACCTATAATAGCAATAATATCAACAACAATAATAATAGTATATTATATATATATATATATATATATATATATATATATATATATTAAGCAACATAACAAGATATATTTGATGAAATGCCCAATGCATTTAGATTTAGATATAAGCACAAGTAAGCGATCGGTCAAAGTGATAGGTATCGATCGGGGGTCAATCGTAATATATTGCGAAAAATAGAAATATGAAAGTTCTTATGCAATTAACTCGACAGCTACGGCTATCACGTAAATGAAAAGAATAAACATGAACAAAAACAAAAAAAGGAAGGAAATCAGACGGACGACGTCTCTTGAGGCTAGAGACTTTCGGTCTAGCCACCAACTTTCCTCACCGAAGGACGACGCAATCTCTGGAAGCAATTTTTGCGAAGATCCACGCCACGAAAATAAGATGAACTCCGTAATCGCCGCCAAGTTACAACATGGCTCTAGCGATGTTTCGCTTCTCTCGAAATTAATCGTGCTTGAATTAGATAGCTGTGGTAATGGATTCACTACAAGCTCCAGGATTTCATGTGTCAGATTTTCCGTATCCGCCAAGAGCAAAATAAAAGTGGAAGAGGGAGAGGAGGAAATAGAAACGATGCGGAGGATGGAACGTATAAAGTATTCATTCGAACTGATTTTTCGTTTTTAACGTTTCTTTCTGTATCATGAATATGCGATTTCAAATAAATTTTCAGTTCTTTATTTCGCGCGAATGGTTTTATGGTGTAATGTACAAGGATCGATTTATCTTCAGAATTTCTGTTCGATATAAATTTATATTATACTTTAGCAAGTCGTTAGTATTACTCACAGTATTTTAGCTTTTTTCATCTAGCTAAAAGTATGGCAAAATCTTAGTATATCATAATTAGTTAGAGTGGCTTACGAGTTTTTTCTCTATATTTCATATGCCCTTTTACGCACTCTCAACACTCTACGTTTTTTTTTTTTTTTTTTTTTTTTTTTTTTTTTTTAATAAGTAGGAAAATAATTTGTTTTTTATAATGGTCTGTTTTATACTGACATGATTTTTCTTAGAATGATTTTGATAAACTAATTTAGCTTTCACAATAAATCTAAACCCCTATTCACGATATTACAAACAAAGTCTATTTTTATTTGATTTTATTAAAAATTTGTATGGTAATTAAATTTTTTTAATGGAACATCTGCCATTTACCATATTCATGAGGAGACTGGATGCTGAAACATCTTGAATTAAATTCTATGGTTTCACAACCATAAATATCAATAAATTGTTAAATCAAATTACTTCGTTGGAAATTGTATTATTTACCCTACAAGCAGGCTTAAAAGTTGAAAATATTTGGTGACAAAAGCATTATTCGCTCACTACATCGATCGATTAACATTTTTGTCAATTTATTCGCATTTCTTCCAAATTCGATAGATTAAAGTAAATTTTATTGATCCGTCACTCATCGTCGACAAATCTAAAAAACTCGGCTCGCATTATTGAAAAACACAACGATACGTGCTCGACACACGCTCATCGTTCAACGGTGATTCTGCTTTTTGCAAATCCGTAGTAGAGAGAATGGAAGACCTTATCGTTTAAGTTCTCTGCTTCATTGTTAAAAGGGCCGATATGAGCGCGAACGGTTTAGATCGGTAAAAAAAATTTTGAGCGCGAATTGTAATCGCGAACGTACCTATTAATAAATAAGTCAAATGTACTTAAAGTAATTTCAATACTTTCGTTCACTGCAGTTTCTGTTTCTGTAGATACTTGTATTCAACGCGGCTTATTCATTCATTGAGAGCATTTTATTCGCACATGTACGCGCTCGCGATTCCGCGTAATACATGTGTACATAAAAATAATATCGTATGGATGTTTAAGTGATAGATTTTCGTTGGACTTTCTTAGAATGCATTCTCTTTCAAAATTATAAACGTTTTCGTCTATTTTGTGGTTTCATTCATTAATGTGTTAATTACGCTCATTATGCAATGAAAGCAAAGCTTTATCACGAAACAAAGGACAAGCAAATAGTTTGTTAAAAATATATATATATATATATATATATATATATATATATATATATATATATTTTTAACAAAATACCCAGCACAAATAAGCGAATATTATCATACTTTACCATCACTTTTTGCATGTTACTTGTAATAAAAAATGAAGTAAGAGGCTTATAATCTTATAAATATTATAAAATAAATTCATGGGATTGTTTATAAAAGTTTGATAACTTTCTACTATTTTATTCAAATTCACATTTAATACTGGCTTAGATTGTATTTATCGAAGGAAATACTAATAGATTAAAAATTTTGCTTTTAATTAAAGAAAATAAAGATCGATAAATAATATTCCTTTTTTTTTTTTAATTTTTCTTTAATATAAATAATATTGATTTAATTTGAAAATACATACGCATGTCAATTGGCTATATATGTACTTGTCCTTCTCTCCCTGTTGCTTCATAAACACCCGATAAAGAGAAAAATAGTCTAGAAAAAGAATAAAGGAGGACGAAGAAGAAGAAGAAGAAGAAGAAGAAGAGAAGAAGAAGAAGAAGAAGCTGACTACGGCAGCGGTAGCAACGAAAAAAAAAATTGAAAAAAAGCGTATAGTGCATATACACAAGGTGAAACGATGTAAAAAGCAAGCAGAGGACAAGCCGAGCAAGTGTGCACAACTCGGGCGGAAGTTTGCCAGGCAGAGTAGAGAGTGCAGAAAGAAATGAGAAGAGAAGAAAGAGAAGAAGGAAGAGATATATAGATAGATAAATAGATAGATAGATAGGTAGAGAGAAAGAGGGGAAGAGTCGTGTTTTTCGCTCGTTCGCTCGCTACTTGTGCAGGAAGGAGAGCGAACGAGTCGTAGCTAACAACCTCGTCTGATTTCTGTCTCTTTCTCTCTCTCTCTCGTGCAAAGAGCCAACTGATCTGCAAGAGCATGAGACCGGATGTTACGTTCCCTCTCTTTCTCTCTCTGCTTCTCGTTTATATCCACACAGATACTCGGTATTTGAGTTGGAGACTCGGGTTTTCAGGCCGAGCCAAGTGCGCGCGATCGTGTGTGAAGCATCTCGACGAGTGTTTGAGAGAGCAACGAAGACAGACGTACACATTGAGAGAAAGAGAGAGAAGGAGAATGGTTGTGTGAGCGGGAAACGGGAGGAGGAAGGGAGTAAGATGGAGTTGCTGCGGCAGCAGCAACAGCCCCAGCAGTCGGAAAAAAAGAAAACGAGAAGTGGGAGGATCGAACCGTAGAAAGAGAAAGACATAGGCTCGTTCCCCGAGATAGACGTACATGGAGAGAGAACGAAAGAGTTGTGGATCGAAGATGTAGTGGGCACCTTTCGTTTATGCACATTCAAATGTCCATTTACTCCTCGCAATTTATTTATATATTTTCATTCTTTACATAATATCTTTGTCCTACTCGTCTATCACAAAATAATTCACGAGGACTTAATTTCTTTCCCTAACTTTACTTTATATCGTGTGCATGTAATACGATTGTTGAATAACATTGTAAAATAATTAATGCAGACACACACGCCCGCGCGCGCGCGCGCGTACTCAGAGATATATATGCAATAATCTGGAATATTTAGGTGCTTCGAAAAGGAGAAAAAATCCTTTGAATGAGACTTGCAATAATAATGCATAATACGTTGCATTCGCGATTGAAAGCGTTGAGCATAACGATTCTGGCCACGCATATATGTACATAAAAAAAAGATATGTAAGCGAAAATGTAGAAGGAGTGCGACGAGTGCATTCATATAGATTATACCGTAAAAACGGTATGATTATATGCGCGTACACGTACGTCGTCTAGATGAATATATAAAATTCATGAATGAATGAAAAAAGAGTGGTGGAGCGGCAAGGATCGGGGGAGATGGCGAGTGCGCGTGAATGGGGCGATTGAGGGGAGAGGAAAGGAGGAAAAGCCGGGACGAATCAAAGAAAAACATGAATGAGAAGGCGAAAAAGGGAGACTCGGCGCATGGCTGCCGTACTGCGCGCTAGATAAAACGGAGCATCGGGCGAGTTGAAGAAAAATAAAGAGGCGCCGGGATGGGACAAGAGGGAGGCGGGAATGGGCGACAGAAACGGAGCGAGAGGGGAATTGGAAGAGGGAGTTGAGAGCGAGCGAGAGATAGAGAGAGATAGAGAGAAAGAGAGTGACAGACAGGGATAGAGAGGCAGAGACAGAGAGACATAGAGAGAGAGAAGAGAGAGAGAGAAGAGAGAGAAGAGAGAGAGAGAGAGAGAAGAGAGAGAAGAGAGAGAGAGAGAGAAGAGAGAGAGAGAGAAAGAGAGAGAGCACCGGAAACGCCAGTTAGGCGAGCGGACTGCATCCGCCTGAGACGGAATGGATCTAATGTTCCTTGGTGCAACCTCCCTTTTATAGCACTGCGAGCGGCCTCTTCGACTTGCATCCGTTCATGCGCGACTGTGTGCGTACTGCATCAGCCGAACTAAGGCGGACGCGGCCGAGTCTACCCGATAGTCGGAGACTACACCGTAAGTATGCACACAGGTATGAGGGGGCATCTGTGTGTAACGACAACGGTGTTTCTCCCGATCACTCTCTCCCTCTCACTCCCTCGCTACCTCTGGCTCACTCTCTCTCTCTCTCTCTCTCTTCCTCTCTCGCTCGCTCACTCGTCGGTGAGCGGTGATGGCGATATTATGAGTTTCTCTCGCCGCCTTTAGTCGCGGGTCCACCTTTTCTCGTACACACGTTTGTGTGTGCGTGCGCGTGTGCGCGTGTGCGTGTGCGTGTGGTCGAATAATGTGGGTAGCCTCGCAGATTTTTCCCTTTGCGATTTAGTGAGACGAAAGCCGTGGGTACATGTTCTTTTTCATTTTCCAAATCGATGCTTCCGTTTATTGAATAAAGATAAGGTAGGAAGATAGATTTAAATGCAGCTCCAAACTTTTGTTATGGTGATTTAATGAATGATACTTGAAAAGTATATCGTCTGTTCGGGTGAAAGAGCGTTTTTGTGAAACGATACTTATGTCAAATAAATTTGAAAATATAATTTTCAATAAATAAATTTATAGAATTTAACGTTACAAACTATCATTGCCCAATGACGCGACGCGCAATTAGTTTTGAAAAATGCTTCTACAGAAAAAGTTGCTTTGAATAATATGTCGATATTATCATTATTTACATGATTTGCTTTTAAAAGTTATAATATAGTTATGCCGATAATATTAATGAAATAATATTTTCTCTGAGTTAATTAGAAAAATTTAATAACATTGTTAATTGACAATAAATTATTCATTTTATATAATAAATAGAGGTTTGCAAGTAATTGAAGTGATAATTTTAATTAGTTGTAAAAATAAATAATATAAATAGTTATATATAATAGTTTGAATAATTTTTGCACATATTTTAAATAGATTATTAGGATTGATTATCAATTGATTCATAATACTTTAGTTTATGCAATTGGTTTCCGTATTTCGTAGAATTTTAATGATTTGCCATAACATTTTTTATTTTTATTTCTGTTTATATACACATTATCTGTATTAATTCTAGCAATTAGTCAGCTCTTTTGGCATTATAATCATTTGGTTATCCTAATCTATTGTCTGCTGACTAACCTGACTGACTATTTGAGAGTTGAATGAAATTAATATAAAGCCGCCTTATATTTCTATAATATTTGAATTATATTTGTACCTCTAATTAAATTTAAACAGTTTATATTAACTTTATCATACTTTCAATTTTAATTTTTTAATATATTGTATAATAATATATTGTATAATAATAATATAGTAAAGACAGCGACTACTGACAATGGGCAGATTTTTTTCTCAAACGTCTTCTAGAAAGTCGTTCAAAGTGCATGTTGCGGACACTGAATTCCCATGAGGTAAGGAGAAAAATCTATTAATAACTAGAACTCATAGAATGGAGCACATTTGAAAATACAAATGAAGAAATAAAAATTCACCTTTCCTTTATTGTTATAATAAACAAGAAGTTTTAAATTTTTTAAATTAATAAATTAGATAGTAAACGGGAGCAATATAAAGGAATGAAAAATCGAATCAGAAGGAAAGAGACATATTTAGAAAATTTCTTTATGAGATAGTTCAACATAGAATTTACTTTAAAGAATTATTTTTTTTTTCTTCATTTATTTAATATTTAACGATATCTAGAATCCATGTGAATCCTCTTATTTAAGAGAAACAAATTTGTTACAATATTTATTTTATACATGCTATGAATTATTAACTTATTACGTATTCAATATATTAAATTAAAAACTGCAGCTTTATTTGTAATATAAAACTTGAGTAAAATTTTCAAATTCTGCAAAATAATTATCTTCAATCTCTGTGCTTGAATTATTTTTCATATTTTTCAATATCGTTGAAAGTATGAACTACATTTTTACTGAAATTACATTTTAAAAATCAAATTGCATATGGTATCCATCCCTAGTAAACTTGACAAAATAGTGGTTATTTAAATTTTTAATATTTTACTAAAGAATCATATAAAAATATATCTTAATACAATTATGTGTACTTATATACTATATATTTGTAATTATACAAATTTATAAATACAAAATATTATTTGTTATTTAATTTTATGATTAAAAATTATTGCAACTAACGAAAACAAAATTTTAATTTTATTTAAATTTTAAATTCATATAATGTACCTATCAATGATTTTTAATTGTATTTCTATCATTATATTGTATTATTTACATTGTTGATATTTTTATCATAGTATATTATTATTACCTAACTATTATTCATTTATAATAGTGTCATATAATTAAATGTCTCTAAACTTCTGCAATTATTTGTAATTTTTTGTAACAATATTTACGACTAGTGTAATTTAAAAATTTATTGCATATAACTTAATTGCCTTCCCTTAGGAATGCATTATTTAAAGAACGAATAATTTGTTGATAATTTAATGAAATAAAGTTAATCGGTGGTATTAAAAAATTATCTAGTTTATTTAAGACAATTTTATCCACATAAGATATGTAAAGAAATTGCCAAAAAAAAAAAAAAAACAATTGAAATTCATTCTTTATTCACTGCTTTATGTAAAATTTTGTTATTTTAACGATTTTCATTAATATTTTTTTTTATCAAATATTCTGAATTATAAAGTACAATATCTTATTTAATATATTATTTATTTATTATCGAGTAAAAAACAATTAAGCCAAATATGCTGCTAGTTGAATGTGATAAGAAATTGTAATTCAAAGTTAAATAAATGCTGATATATCGATTATTTGAAAAATCAAATTGAAAAATTTTATAAATTTGCTTTTATTTTAAAACTATGTGATTGAAGAAATATTTACACGTGCAGACGTAAAACGTTTTCAATTGAAGATAATATCAAGAATCTAGTTTAAATCAATTTCATTAAATAATATGATTTATTAATGTGATTTGTAAAGAGAAAAAAACAAGGATTGAAAGAAAGGTCACGTGATTAAGTGTTAAGATTATAAATTGAGTATTTGATGTTATTCGTAAGCGTGCAATTTCATTGCTACAAAAACTTACAACAAAAGACGTGCGTTTAAGTATGAATAAGTTTAAGTATGAAAAGGAAATAAATGAAACAAACACGAATATAAATAATGATGTAAATATCATAGATGTGGAGGAGCTTTAAAACATAGTTGTTCGAATGGTTCTTGGTGGAAAATAATCAAATGGTCTGTGGTAGTGTGGGCCTGGAGGAACTCTTAAATTCGCATTTGCGGAGGTATTTTTTAAATCAGAGCCAATTATAAAATCGACGTTCGACCGCTCATGAAGCTTACGGCCAAAAAGATTTTCACACGCTCTAAATGCGAGACTCTTTGCGCCAGTATTTAATTGGCCAAAGGACGTTGCTCGCAAGTAGAAGAATTAAATGGAGAAAGACACGAATAAAAGGGAAAATAAAAGAGAAAGCGAAATAAAGAAGGAAGAGCGACCGGATAGCGATCCGCATGAATCCAAGGAATGCAACGTTATTGCGTTACTGCCCAATCACTCCGCGCTATTCATCTTGCCTGCTGCAGCCTCTTCCTTAACGAACGGCCTGCACTAGCTATTGCGAGAAAGAATCGGCAATAGTGTCGTCGGGGGCCCCGTAGCGGTCGCTCAAATTTCCACGTATTCGCGCGCGCCTTCCTGCTATCCGCATTCAGCTTCCGGAAGTAGCCTCGAGTAGGGTCCCGGACAATGCACCACGAAAATACCGAGGAAAAAATCGAACCCTCGCGTAGTGGAATATTTTCGGTGTTCCGCGGCGCATTGAGGAGTCCGTCGGCTCGAGAGAGAGAGAGACTCGTTGACTAGGTGACACGAGCTCGCTCGCAGTGGAGAAAGGAAACGGGCGCTGCACCCTGGGAGAGCATAGTGAAAGAGATCCTTTCGAAGAAGCGAGTCGTTCTCCGAACTGCGCGCGCGCAGCAGATTCTCTTGGTACGAGGAGCCGGGATGCATAGGTAGAATGCACCGATGGACTCTACGTGGGCTTACGTGGAGGTTCGACGGTGCCTGGTGATTATTCCTAATGCACTTCCAGGCCGTTCTTTTTTTTTTTTTTTTTATCTCTTTTTCAGAATACTGCCGCGTGAAATTGGAAGTGACGGAGTGCCTAATGAATCATTCTAATAACGTGCGCATTCTTCCGGCGCCCCCTCCCGTCCTATTTATCAAAATCTTACCAACGTGGCTATTTTTCGTAAGAAAATTGCGCATCACCATTCACATATTTTGCCGTGCCTTTCAAAACTTTTCAAGTTATTTTTATAGAAACATCTTTATCTGCATTTATATTAATTTTTCGTATTACCTGTATATATGTACATATATATATATATATATATATATATATATATATTATACAAGAAATTATTAATAAATATGAGCTATCATCAATATATAGTGAGAGAGAGAGAGAGAGAGAGAGAGCGAATAGTAACGAAAGTTTGTAATTAATTGTATCTTTATTCAAAGAACCGTTAGCGATTATCATAACATTTTGCTTATCTAATTAAAATATTCTATAAGCCAAAATAATCGCGAACTGACCATTCGCCAATATTATTGTTCTTACTGATGTCGTCGTCGTCGTTGTCGTCGTCGCCGTCATTGTCGTTATTATTTTTATGTTTTAATCATTCGGTCAATATTGTATTGGAAACGTCTAATTTAAATCATCGGTTTTCTCCGACCCACTCGTAACCCGTTTGATTAAATGTTTATATTGAATATAATTAGCATAAATGCTGAAATAGAATTTTTTTTAATAACTTCAGTTGTGCTATTATATTTTAATTAATAGTATTTGAAGTACAATGACATTTTTATAATACATTCTTTTTTCCTAAATCATATTTTTGATAATATCTTATAAAATGTGTATTTCCCATATATTTTATTCTTAATAAATTAATTGCAAAATTACATGATTATGGCGATTATAATATTTTAGAAAGTTGTTATTGAATTTTTTATTGAAAAAACAAAAAACCAAAAAAGTAAACATTAATAATCATAATTAATATTTTTTACTTATATCATCTCAAGTATTGCTGCAAATATTAAACCTCAAAAATTGAAAATGAAATTCAATAAATTTAAAAACATTCTTTCAATCAATCGTAGAACCGTATAAATAATTACATAATGAAAGTCTCGATAAAAGAGAGTTTAAAATAATAGTTCGACGAGGCCGAACAAATGATACGAATAAATGATGTCGAATATCAGATTTAGCTTTTATAAAAAATATGTAGTAATACACAATCAAACAATTTGATAATGAAATCTACACGTAAAATAAAATGGAAAAGTATGTTTTTTAATGAATAAAATATAGCCTGCAAAGTAAATAATAGTTGAGTGCAAAACATAAATCTTAAAAATTATACCTTCTATATAAATTTCTCCCTAAGCATAATTAGTATGATGGATTATAGTATGATAGATATGCTGGAGCCCATTGAACGCCATCGGCAAAATAAATAAATCACTGATTATTTTATTCAATCATATTCTCCATTCTTACGAAGAATCCATTTTTAAAAGTGTTTATAACAAGGCATCTGCGTAAGCTTGTGCCACCAAGTTATTTCATGTTCGTAAATGAGAATTACTAATCCAGTATGAGAATTATAAGCAACAGCAATCTCGGAATAAAAGTTTCAAACGCTTGTTACAGTATTTTATAATAATTGAAAAATATGTGTAAAACAAAAAAGCTTTAACATTTGTAATACAAAATGTATAATAAAATTTATATAATGAAATGATTTTCAAAATCTTTGACTCGTAATTTTATCCATTAAAATTAATGTAAATATTATTAACTAACTTTAATAATAATGATAATAATAATAAGTATAACTAAATAGATATCGACATTTTTAGTCACATCACATAAAAACAGGCTGTTGACCGCTAATGGACAATGAAAATACGTTGTTGATTCAATGCTCCTGTTAAAAAAGTTTGTAATAAAAAGAAAGGAGTAATCAATGATATGCTATTAAGTTAGCAATATTTATAAGTAATGACTTGGTGTTAAGGTTAGCTGCGAATGGTTAGGGGAGGGCGAAGGAGGGGTCAGACGTATAGAAGAGGGAGGACTAAGGAGGCCGCAAAAGCTGAGGGCGGAAGTGTGGCCGGTATAAAATAGAATCGAGAGAGGAGCAGCAGCAAGCCGCGTCAAGAAGGAGGTGGAGACGAAGAGCTGCCAGTTTCCCACGGAGCAGCGCGTATCCTTCTTCAATGCTCTCTTCTTCCTCCCTCCCGTCCACCATCGCGCGCTCTCTCTCTCTCTCTCTCTCTCTCTCTCTCTCACTCACTTCCTAGGTCTATCGACTATTTCAACGGGAATTCCTCTCTCTCTCTCTCTCTCTCTCTCACCCGTCCTTCCATCCTACAGCCCTTCCTTCATCGACATCAGTGTACTCCTTGTCGACTCTATCTTTACTTTTCCTTCGTCGCCTTTTTCCTCCCTCCCTCAACCCCGTACTCACCTATTTCGACATAAAAGCCATTAGTATATACAAGACAGTGCGTCATTGCGCACAGAGGGACGACAACGAAATAGCACTTTTCTAAAGTCTTCTTACCTATCTTTCTCTCGGACTTTAATCTAGCAATTCAAATTGATTATAGACGACTTTCTTTCCACATGGCTGAAATTAACTTTCTTTCTCTCTCTCTCTCTCTCTCTCTCTCTCTCTCTGTCTTTCCCGCTCTTTTCGTATATGCGGAAACACGTATAAACATACACACACTCGAACACGCGCTCGTGCGTGCATTCGCGCTCATTAATTCTTCTCTCTTTTCCGCCTGCATCAGGAGAGAGTTGGAGCGATGCGCCTGGAACGAAACTTGCGCGACCTACGCACCGGATATCCGACGCCTAGGCGCGACATTCAAGACGTCGAAAAGGACCATTTTTGGAGGTGATGGGACTGCCGTCTATGTCATTTATGGCCAAGTCTCGCATGGGGATTCTGCGGTGTGGGTATAACAGCCGTGAGTGTCGGGCTTACGGATATTCTTATCTTTTGTTTTTTTCGCGAGGCCCCGTCTCGAGTGTAAACTCAACCTACGGATTTTCGTGCGTACCTGAACGATTCAATTTCAATTAAATTAGTCATTCGTGCATGTATAGACGCAAAATAGATACTTCTTGCAGTATGTTGATTCGATGAGGTTAGCGTACATATGTGGCTCAACAAACTAACAAAAAATATTACATCACATGTGATATTTAATAAAAATATCACATGAATATATTGATAGTATATGTATGAACTAATTAATAAGTGAAAGAAATGCTTTGGTAAAAGTAATTGAACAATTATGCTTACGAACATTAATAAAGCTACTGACAGACAAAACTAGAAATACAAATAAAAATAAAAATACAATAAAATATCTTATTTTGCTGGATGTGCTTCTCCATAATGTATCTTTTATATACAATTATTTCAATAAAAAAATATTTTCTCAAACAGTAATAAAATCATTTAGCAAAAACAAAATGATTTAGATATAAAAATAAAAAAATGAAAATTTTTTAATTTAATGGACTTTAATCTAGCAATTCAAATTGATTATAGACGACTTTCTTTCCACATGGCTGAAATTAACTTTCTTTCTCTCTCTCTCTCTCTCTCTCTCTCTCTATTCTTAACTTTCATTCTCTCTCATTTTATTTCAATTTCTTTTTTGCTGCTTTTAAGAAAAAACAAACTCAAAAGAAATTAATAGAAAGTGATTAAGGATATCGCACGAGGACCTAGAACCAGTGCAAAATGTAGCAGATGGAACTTCGTGCGGGGGAAAGAGACGCGGTAAGAGAGAGAGAGAGAGAGAGAGAGAGAGAGAGAGAGAAGAGAGAAAGAGAGTGAAGTTATTAAGTAGCGGATGTGAACGGCTAAGAATAAGAAAGAAAAATAACTGGCTGTGGGCCTGCGGTGTCACGTGACCGGAAGTGTAGCCTACCCCTTCTATCGCTTCTTTTCAGACTGACATCGCTACCGCCTTAGCTATAGCCGCAGTCCACGTCCAACAACATTTTACTTCTCTCTCCAGCTCTCTTCATTTTTCTTTCTCTTCATCCCGATGCTTTTTGATACTCCTGCCCCTTTTTTCCCTGACGTTCCGTCGCTTTCTTCACCGTCTTCATCATCCTATTTTCTTTTTCTGTTCATCTTCTCTCGCGAACACCAACGCGAGCTTCGTTTACTTAATATATAAATGTGTGTGTGTTTGTGTGTGTGTGTGTGTGTGTGTGCGCGCGCGCGCGCGTGCGTGTGTCTGTATTTACATAAATATAGATCTACACATATCAAACATATAATATACCATCCACTCTTTTTCATGACCCCACGATTATATTGGAAAAACTTCGGAAAATATGTTAATTTTTTTTTTATATATTTAATATATTGTAAGCAAATGTAGGTGAGCTATTACGATCGCAATGTAAACAAAATTAAAATAAAAAATTATCGTTTGCTAGTTATCGCAATTGATCATCATTTTTAGACGTTTTAATTTGAAAATTAATTGATAAATTCATAAATTTTATGATAAGTATTATAAAATATAATTGATTGAATATTATAATGAATTAAGTATTATGATTTATTATAAAAATGTATTATTTTATGTTGATGTGCCGTTGATAGAATTAAATATAAAATATAAAATATAAAATTAATGACATAATATTTATAATATTCAATACACGAAAGGAAAGTATATATTGAAACTTCCGTAATAGAATAAAATTAAAAAAAAAATTTATTTTTTCTTATAAAATTATAAAATAAATATACAATACTTATCAATTCTTAAAATTATTATTATTAATTTTATTAATATTTTTAAATAAAACAATTTATTATCTAAGAATATTCAATATCACGTGACTTTTTTAAGCTTTATTATGAGCATTACATTTTAAGATTTTCGTTAAAATTAATAATTTCAATCATTCTTTTTAAAATTTTAAAATTTTAAATGTTATAAATTAAAAACATCGTTTATCTTTTTATAGATAATATTTCTAAAACATTATTTCTATTCTATCATTATGAAGCAATTATTTTTTAACATTGCTTTCATCGTGCGAGTTTACTGCATTTCTCTTGTTAATTTTTCATAAATACAATATTGAAATTTTATGAATATTCGTAGAAACTATTGGAATGAACATTGGCATTAATGAAATATGTAAATAAAAATTCATTTCTATTTTTCAACTATAAGATATTATGTAAATGTTTTTAATTACATCGAATAAAGCGTTAAAATTGAATTGCATTGTACAAAATATCAATAAATTCAATGATATATCCATGTGCTACATCTCGTTCATATGTCACACATACTTATATACGTCAATTTTTTATTCAAGATATTCTTAAAATACGTATTATTTTGTATTCAATAATAACGAATCTTAAAATTAAATTAAAACTTGAATTAAGCTGTATTCAATATGTCAAATTATAAAAAAAAATGTTTAAGTTATATTTTATAAAATTATATTTAATTATTTCAACTTTTTATATATTAAAGAAACTATAAGTTCAAATTAAATTAAAAATCATTTTTTTAAAATGTGAATTTTTTTCATCTCTTTATTATAAATTCATTCGAAACTATGCACAAAAATAACGCATCAAATGTTTTTTAAAGTAAATTAAACAGTAAAGTTTACAGTAATATGTGCAAAAAATTGGATATAGTTTTTCAAAATATTACTATACTTGTAAACATAAATATATATATATATATATATATATATAGAGAGAGAGAGAGAGAGAGAGTGCATAAGCGAAAAAGTCAGAGAAACGAAATAAACGGATGTGGGCGGGGGGAGGGGGGGTGCAGTAAATGGAGAGCAGGAGTGAGCAAGTGAAAAGAAAAGAAGAGAGAAAGAGGAGGTAGAGAGATGACTGGAATAGTGAAAAAGAGACGGGGAACACAAGTCGATGGCCTTGCCACGCCCGTTATCAGAGGTCAGCTTCCTCTTAATGAACAATTGTGAGTAAATAGTCATTTTTTGCTCTATAACATTTGGCGTCTTTATAAATAAAGAATTCGTTGTAGAATGGTATTATTCGATTAAAATCATTTTTAAAATTCAATTTTTTGGTTAAAGATCAGCAATATATGTGATAAAAGGGCTTTCTCTTTTTATCATTTTTGTATGTAAATCATTTATAAGACGATTAAATTATGTATACGAAACTATCATATAAGAAATTTAAAATAACTGATTTTTTGAGACAATGACGAATCATAGATATAATTTTATAAATACACATTATTTATATATTTAATTATTTTTATATTATTTATATTTGTTTATTTTTTTAATTTTATAACATAAAAATCTTAATATTACAATTTATCAAAGTATATTCTAAAATTATAAATGACTATTTAAAAAATGCATTAATATTCTTCATATAGAATATTTCAAAAATACCTTCTTGTAATTGCACATATACATATATATATATATATATATATATATATATATATATATAAATATGTTTAAGTACTTATATTATACGTAATTAAAAGTAACTATAATACGAGGAATCTAAAATTATTTATAATTTACAAGTGTTTCATAAATATATTTGTAAGTATTTACACATGCGTTCACAGTGATACAAACTATACCGAAAATACCACTTATAATATTAAAATACATTTGAAAAATTCTATGAATAAATTCAATTTTATATATTAGAAAAAAAAACAAAATTTTACATTTAAAATGTTATGATAATTTACATGGTTCCAATAATAATTTTATTGATTTAAATATAGTTTATATTTTATATACAGATATTAAACAATCTAGTTTATAAAAAGATTTTAAGCAGAATTATTCTTATAGACTAAATAATAATAATAAAAGTAATAAAAAAAATAATAAATAATAATAAATAATAATAATAATAATAAAACTTTCATTTTTGTGGAAAAAAAGCTTATTAATAATACTAATATAGATTTTTTATTTTAGATTTTCTTCGGACTTTTAGATATTATAAATTATCATAAATTATGCTTAAATTAGATTAGATATCAAAAATTAGGTATCTAAGTCTATCAGAACTAAGGATTACAAAATTACGATTTTGAAATATTTCATTATGGTTTCAATGTTCATAAATAATATTCGAGTCGTAATTTGTGATTTAAAATTTATTTCTATTACCCTCTCATTGAGTAAGAAGTATTTGGTATGACTGAATTACTATAGTATCACATAAATACTTCGTCATTTTTATTTCATAACATAATAAAAAATTTATTCTTTAGCATTATATACTGTTATCATTCAATTAAATCCTTAGATACTACGAAACTGATTTTTTTCTGTTATATTACACACATATATGCAATTACGCATTGAGGTGTATAATGTCTGAACATGCTTCCTTAAAAAGCTTGACAGTAAATTCACGTGCATACGCACAAGAGAACAGATAGATAGATAGATAGATAGATAGATAGATAGATAGATAGAGAGAGAGAGAGAGAGAGAGAGAGAGAGAGAGAGAGAGTCAATTTGATACTCTGAGCAAAAACGTACATCTTAGATACACACAAACACACATTCTATCTTATTCGTATCGTATAATATATATTTATAAATTAGTTAAAATTATTATGTTTTATTACAGTTTAAATTATTTCAATTGTATTGTCAAAATGACAATATATATCAAGAGAAATTTATGAGATAGAAATAAAAAAATTTTTATTTAAGTAAAATATCATTATTGGATATTTTGAAAAATTTAATATTAATATGCATAGTATATTATCGTTGTTTAGGAATTAATTATTTTGAAGTGATGTAACGAAATTCAAGAAATATTATTTTAAATTTCTATTTGTAATATTTTGGCATAATTCATAATGTATGATAATAGGCAATTACAAGAGATATTCGATATTTAGATATTTTATATTTAAAAATAGAAAACTTATTACAAAACAATTTATCTAATAATACAAAATCTAAGGTTGAATTCAGAAAAATTTAACCATATTAACTTAAGACTGATTTAAATATTTTGCGTGTATTACTTTTAGTTAAATATTATCATATCTGCTCATCAAAAAAATATAAAATTGAACAAAAGATTTTATAGAATTCAAATCATGTAATTGAAAGTTACTAGTTTGATGTATATTTTAGATAATAAATTTAAAAATTGTGGTACATAAAATAATTTTTTTGTTTGTAAAGCAGAAATTATTAATATAGAAATAAAATTTACTATGCGAGTTTTTTTTAATATTTAACTGTTCATATAAATTGAAGAGTCGTTAAATGTTCTTACATAGTAAAGAATATGCTCCTATTATATCATAATAATGTTAATTCAAATATGATTAAATATTATTGTAGACCGTTGTATATATTGATAATAACTAATAGCATAAATAGAAAAGTTTTTTGTAAGAAATGTGTATATTATATATGTATAGTATATCTAATACGTAATGAAATATTATATTACTTGATTAATTATAATAAACTCAAAACAATAAGTAATATTTTTTAAAATTCCAATTATATAATTGAACTATATAGTAAATTTAAATACTATTAACAATTTAGATGAATTCAATCAATAAATATGTCCTTTTAAGCGGAAACGAAGCGCAGATTACATATGAGTACGCAGACGGTCGCTATGTACATATGTAAAATAAAAATTCTAAAAATTAATTCAAATAAACAATAGAAAACGAAGAAAATAAAAATTGTTCACTTAATTTTATTAATTTTGATAATAATATAATTCTTAAATTAACCTTGAATTTTCAGTTGCAATTAAAAAACTATTTGCTGACGTACTTCAATAAATGTATATCTTTCAGACTTTTCAAGGAAAATCATTATTAGCATCGACAAATAAATGCAGGAGACAGTATAAATAGAAATTTCCCGAATAAATGTAAAGATAATTAAAAACGCATTCGAATAAAGATTTCAGTATTATTGTTATGATTTGTTATTGATGTTGCTGTTATTACTATTGTCATTGTTATTGTTATTGCTACTATTGTCATTGTTGTTGCTATTATTATTATCATTATTATTGTTATTATAATAATTATTATTATCGTGATTTTGTGTTAACTGTCGTACTTAAGTTCAAAGTTTACAAGCATATAGGATTATTTATAAGGTTAATCATAGAAATTCAAGATACAACATGCCAAACAAAGTATAAAGTAATTCCTCCAAGTCAGATGAGCATAATTGGCTTACTATAAAAAAAAATCTAAGCTCGGTATTTCCTATAAATGCGTGATAAATCTATTATTTATCTATAAAAACAAAATTATAAGTACACCTTAAAATACCTCTACAAAAATTCATAGTCAGAAAGTGAGATAAAAAGATCGATTATATAATAGCAGTGCACTAAAAAATGCAGATAAAAATATTGCAAATTAGCGTATTAAAGATTTCCTCTCTCTTCTTCTCGTGGCCGGGCTACCATCCTCCGGTGGGCGTGTCACATCGGTTTGTCGATGGAGTCTCCCTTGGCAGGAGCCTCGTCGGTGACACTTGTGCAGGTGCGTTGGCGAAATGTCACGTGTACCATAAGCTAAAGTTGTCGCGTCAAAGTTAAGCTACGAGTCCGCGGTGATGCTCGCCGTCTCGTTCTATATTAAACTCGACGAAGAACCAAACAGTCAGTCGATTGCGAAACGGTCGTTGATATTTTCGTGCGGCGGCAACAAGTAACTGCTTCCGGTCCAAAGCGATCACCAGCGCACGCACGTACACTTTACGATTCTTTTTCCGCTTCTCTCTCTCTCTCTCTCTCTCTCTCTCTCTCTCTCTCTCACTCACTTACCCCATCCTGTTTGAAGCGTAAGAGTGGGAGGAAGGAAGGGAGTTGGCTGAGCTTCGCTTTTCTTCTGTTCCTTCCTCTCCACGGCCTGATCAAGAGCGAGTCTTTATGTCTCTCGTACACTTTAATGACAACCTTTTTCTCCTTTATGACTTTGACAATTGATCTCACTTTCTGGCTTCTCCCTTCTTGTTTCCCTTTGATTTTATCCGCTCTTATTGCGCCAGCAATTTTTCTTTTCCACGTAGACGCTCGCACGTACGTAGCATTTGAAAATGAGTACTTAAAGCTTTTACTGAACGATCATTTATCTAAGCGACTAATCTCTCGAGCTTCTTTATTGTCAATATATATTCATCGAATTCTCGGTTAAAACCTTCTTTCCTACCATTTAAAATTATATTAATAATTTTAGTAAATTTCCTTACATCTCTGTTATACTTTGTATTGAAAATGATTTATTCATATTTATTTACATTACTTTTTGTACATGTGATGTAAATGTCTAAAATACACACATAAATACATACATACATGCATACACGCACGCACAATCTCTCTCTCTCTCTCTCGCAACTAAATATGTGATCAATATGCACAAGACACGAAATATTACATTAGCGTACGTAAAGTCATCCATGCAAAATGATCTAATTTACCTAAAAATAAATTTGCCGATTAGTCGTGCTAAATAGATGTGGATTGCGTAATATTTAAATGCATTTATTGATATTATGAAAACTTCTTATTAGTATAAATAAAATTAACTATATTTCATCTATTTTATACATTCGTTAAAATATTCCAGGATTTGTTTTGACTGCTTGTCATCTATCGCGCATATATATGACTTTTTACTAATTATTCTATATATCTCTTTTCCTGCCTAGCCATTTTTTTTTTCTCTATTACCTCTTCAATTTTCTCTGTCGCGCGCCATTGCTTTGTATAATTTTAATCAGTTCTTCCGGTTTTTTCTCTTCCCTCATTTCCTACTTTACTCAACAACTCTTAGTCTCCCCGCGAGTCATTTGACTATATTTATAAAGGTATCTCTTTCTCTATTAAACTTTTGAAAGTGGTTCATTCAACATCCCATTCGGTTGATCTACTTTTTTCTTTTTATACCAGTGATTTATCCTATGTTTATACTGCGTTTCTCTGTCTCGATTCATTTTTTCTACCTGTATATCTTTTCTTCTCGGATATTTGCTTTGAATGCAATGTATTGAGCCAGATCCTCGTTAGTTTGTTCGTCTCTTTCTTATTTAATGTGCATATTCCTAGAAAAGACAGAGACAGCCTATTGTACATTAGCTAGATGGTGAAATGCCGACTTTCAGTTTATTGCTTACCGTATTGCTGATCAAATAGGAACATTAAATTATCACACATTTCCTGTTAATAATATAAGACATTTCTATCTCTTTGAAAGATATATTTTATTCTCATAATTACACGAAAGTTGTTTCAATTATTGATAAAATATTGGATGCATACAAATAAATTTTGTGCAATTGTATTTGATACTGTAATTAATATATTTTTAATTTAACTTAATTGATAGAGTGAAATAATAAAATTGAGTGGCATTATATTTTTGATAAATTATATGCAAAGAGTGACATAATGAGGACATTAAACTGTGATAAAAATTTCTAAAATTTAAAATCGTTAAGTCGTGCAAATATCGATACATATCGTTCAATATTTATTTAAATTGTTTATCTAAGAGAGTGACGAGTACATTTAAATATATTGAAAATTCATCATTTTATCTATTTTCAGACATAAATTTAAACATAAGCCTACTTACTTTTTAAATGACACATATAACTTAAATAATAGTGCAAATTATATCTTCTTTATCTAAAATTAAATTTTTTTCACTGATTTATAGCGTTTTATGTTGTGCATTGTTATATTTGGTAATTCTATGAAATATCGTATATGATCACATTTGGTCTTATGACGAAACATCACTATTATACTTATTAATTATAATTATTCAATCATTAAGATAGGCAACAAAATCTCTTATTTATAATTATATGGGAATTTATTAAAATTCACGAAAATTACAATAAAATTCATCATATATTTAATTTTTAATAAAAACAGAAAGAAAATAAAACAAATCATGGTATTTATGTTTAACGAGGAATTATTATGTTACGTCGCATATTTTTAATTCAAATATTCAATATAAAACAGATCACATTATAATATTTACACAATTTTCCATCACCTCTCTTTTCTCGCATGCAATTTTGCATTCCTGTTATTCTCTCTCTCTCTCTCTCTCTCTCTCTCTCTCTTCCTCCCTCTCTCGCCATTTTTCTACTCGGCGGCATATATTGCTACTGGCCCACTCGCGCAATCCAGCGGAAACACCCACGCTTCTCCGATTGTTCCCCCTTACCCGTAACCACAAGTTGCCAATCGCATAACAAATCAATACCGAAATCTTAACGATGTTTCTCTCTTACATACCCATACATATTGCATGTGAGTGCTTACGTATTTCGACGTATTTACGCCTATACATCAGTCAATAAAAGTAAGAATTTTATTTTTCGCATAGACCAATAATATTAATTTTTTTAAATATGCATAATATTTTATTGTAATCGCGTATTTTATTAGAAGCGTCATTCTTAAAGTTTCCGGTATTATTAAAAATGAATATATTTCTCTGTTTTCTTACACATTCTCGTCTACTTATAGTTTTGAAATTTCCTTGGCAAGTCGGAATAATACCAATTACGAATGCAAGATTATGCCTAATTTTATGATTATTCTAAGATACACGTCGCCAACTGGATTTTTAATTTTAAGAAAATATCGTTGGAAGTTGAAATAGCTAATTAAATACAGTTCTAGACCGAAATAACTAATTATTGTGACTTCATAATATAATGTGAAATATTAGTATTTAGACTATCTAATAATAGTCGCAATTCCAATAATGATTTTGAAGCATAAATTCTTATAATATACGCCATAGGAAATTATTTCTAAATCAATGATCAATAATTATTATAACAAATCTATCTTTCGTATTGAATTATCGTAAACATATATTATTAACTATACAGCATGTAATTTTAATTTGTGAAAAAATTACATAATTTTTAAGATGTCATAATTGTCTGATTTATTGTAATTAATATTATTAATATTGTTTAATTGAAAAGTTACTTTAGTAGAACAGTTGAGAAATTGTAATATCTATTTAGATCCAATTAAATAAATGTCCATCACTAGTTGAATAGTAAAACTGCATTCTGACCTATCGCTACCATTGAGTAGATTACACGTAAGTAATATTTGGATGAATAAATGCCTCGGATATATTAAAGAGACTACAGTACATTATACAATATACGTAAAATATAAAAATGTAATAACAAAATAATATATATTGTGTAATAAACTTTTCAACAATGCAATAATAGCGAAGCTGTAGTTCTAATGATCAACTATCAATTTTTCATCGACATAATCATTTTGTATTTGAAACGTAGCTCAACTAGCCGTAGTCTCAAATTATTTTGGATTTAATTATTAAGTCAAAATTGTTACTGGATATGAAAATTTATAGATACGGATAATATAGCTAATCATAAATGTCGTGAATTTCAATTTCGATTCAATGCTATTAGAATCTAAAAACTTTGTCGTAAGAAAATTATAATTCCCTGATCAGTAATAATTTCCAAATTAAAGTTGAAATTTAGTGCCAATAGCAAAGTTCAGCTACATTAGTTTAGAAATAAACAATTAATTGCACGAAAAATAAATGAGTTTTAGAATAAAATCTTTAACATCAGAAATAACGTATGCTTATAAAGTTTAAATCAGTTAATTTTTGCTATAAATTTACAGGTACTTTAATTTACTCATTCATTATGTATTCATTATGAATATTATAAAGTATAGAATGTATCTGGCTTTCTTATAAAAGTAAAAAATAATTAAAATGATAAAAAATAGATAAGCTTGAATTAAATGATATACAGTAAAATTAATCATATTGAATGTAGATGCCGCAAATTAAATAATAATTATTAATCTACTATATTTAAATTTCACTTAAAATTCGAAATAGCTGTTGTGATATAAATGTAAAATTATTTTTAAAGTCTTTTAACGATGATTGGAAGGATGGAAACTAGTTTAATTTCTTAGAAATTAAGAACTCTTGGTAGATCGCTTAGTGCCCTTTAATCTGCTAGTCGGACCTTTTGTAAACTCTCTCTCTCTCTCTCTCTCTCTCTCTCTCTCTCTCTCTCTCTCTCTCTCTCATTCTCGACTCTACCATTTGATTGACCGCGCGAGTGCATACGATTTTTTAACACTACATTCTCCTCTCTCTCTCTCTCTCTCTCTCTCTCTCTCTCTCTCTCTCTCTCTCTCTCTCATTCTCGACTCTACCATTTGATTGACCGCGCGAGTGCATTGGCATTCAATGCAAGTGTATCACTCTGGCCTTCAAGACGGCCTCTACGTGCGATTCTTATGTACCGTACGCCCACAACTTCCATGAAAATGCTCGTGAGCGCGCATATTTACGCCAACGACTCCTGGGCGCTCTGATTCCAGAGGATTTTTGTTTTGCACCAATACCTCCTCGCCTTTTCCCGCAATTCAAACGGAGGGAAATAAAACACGAACTCGCCTCTTTTCAATCGTATATAATAAATGAATCGATGAGATATCCAGTGTAGATCATCGCTCATTCTCTCCTCCACCTTGCCCGCCCGTCTCCGTTGTCCTGTATCGAAGCCGCTATATTTAAATTCCATATGAAATGACGTACGATCCGTAAGAGCGATCACCGCCCCAAGCACACGCTTTTAGTCATTTTTCTCAATTCTTTATTATACACGGACGAAATGTAAAAGAATGAGGCCTACGCCTCAACTCGGAATCGATGCAGGAAATCGTAGGCGCGAGACGAACGAGCACCCGAGCTCTGTATATAGCTGTACGAGGCTGCGCGAACGATTGTTTTCTAGAAACCAGTTTACTTAAATAAAATCTTAACCACGGAGATTTAATGTTTTCGTATGTTAAATTGTGGCGAAGTATAAGTTTTAGCTTTGCGAAGGGCGTTTCGGCAATTGACGTTTTTCACAATAAGTCTTACGCCTACGCATAAAGGACGTCTGCTTTCCTTATCTCTCTAGCGTTTCATTCTCCCGATCACTTCCCGACTATCCTTAAAATTTTGAAACGTAGGCTTGTGAATTAAATGGGATATACATAGTAATAATCGGCAATTAATTTTAGATCTAGAAAGTGAAAGCCAGAGAAATGATAAATGATTCAATAAAGATACGTTCAATAAAAATACGTTCCTTTTTCGTAATTCATAGAAATATTCGACATTTGAATAAGTAATCTCTAATGCTTTGCAAATCGACTCGAAAATCGACATATTTTTATTGTTATTGTATAATGATAAAAGAATTTCTTTAAATATTTCCATAGGTTTAAAAGGGAGAAAACAATGTTCCAATACGCTTTTTCTTACAAACATTATTTTCAACTCGATGACTCCAAATATTAATTACTTTTTAACTAATTTATACATTCAATTTCCATATACAATTTATTTCAAATATTTTTCAAATATTCTATAGAATAGATTGGCGGAGATAAATATTTTCTTTTTCCCGTGGCTCCTTTTATGGCTTCTATTCTAATAATTGTGTGACAAAATAAATTAAATGTTCTAAACGATCTTCGAGCTTTAATGCTTAAGTGAATAAAATTAATTATGTTATTAACGCAATAAAATACATTGAGGAAGAAAGAAAAAAGTATTTGACAATGTAATTGAATGTTGCATTTTAAGGATAATAAAGGGTAAAAAAGAAAATAAAAATTTTGTCACGTTATATATGTTAAGTAAGTTCGTATATGAAATTCTGACATTTATAGAAAGTATCGAATTTTTTTTTAGAAATTCGTCTGAATTTATACTGGCCTGATCAACCCTCATCACCAATCAAATATAGCAGACATCCACTGACCAATATACATATAATATGTGTAATTTCATACATTTATATCAATGTTTATTCAATTGTTGCAGTAATTTCATAATAACACCTTCAATATGTGTATTTAAACGATTAAAAAGGTTCTCATCGATTAATAAAAGAAGTCCATTTTATCTTTGATTTTTAGATCGATTAAGTTATGTTTATTGTCGCAAAAAAAGATTAAGAATGTCTGAAATTACTTATGCAACGATTATAAGTTATTTGATTGAACTTTGAAAAACAATTTCAATTAAAGTGAAGGGATGTTTAGCACCCCTGAAACATCAACATTTATACGTTTATCTATGAATGTATTATTTAATGATTTAACATGTCATAGATGCATAATTTAATTTTGAAAATTATCTAATAGCAGTTTATAAATGTAATAATAATTAATGCACATTTAAAAGAATATCAAAATATAATTCAATAATATGAAATTTATCGTTGACATATTTTTAAATAATCTGCTAATTTTATTTAAAATAATCTATGTAAATTTATTTACATAAATTTTATTATTAATCCGTAATATGCTTGGAATTAAAAATATATAAAAATGTAATGCAAATACGTTTTAGCTTTTTTAAGGAAATTATATAATCATTAAGAATTTTACATTATTTTATGAATTATTACGTGCGCATGTTGATTTAGTATGTTTGAGGTGTTTTTCCATCAAAATTTTTTAATATAATCAATCGATATTATTAAGAATAAATAATGAAAAGAGATAATTTTTTATCATTAAACTGTGATAGATTTCACTAATAACTCTTCGTATGTTTAAAAATAAACTTAACCAATGAATTTACTTGTATTAAAATTTATATGGAAAAACCCAAGTGATTTATTATAAAAGAAAAAAGTATTATAAAGATATATATATATATATTTGAAATAATTTAACTTTGACGGTTTTTTCTATACTTTTTGCGTACATATATATATATATATAAATATATAAGTAGAATTATTTCTTTAAATTTCTTCGATCATTTTGAAATTGTTATTAATGAATAATATTTAAGTATGAATTGGTGTTTTATAATTGAATGAATAAATATATTTTTATAAAATACGTATAAATTTTTATTAAAACTTCTAACATATTTTTGGTACCTTGTTTACTTTTATATTTATTTTCTTTCATTATACATTTCTTCATCCAATTACTGTTAGCTTTACTTGCATTTGATTAATAACAATAACAAAAATCGTAAAATTTATTTACTCCGATAATTAAATTTTTTTGACAAATTATTGTGCAGTGCTAATGCCAAGGTAGATTAAGCAATGGCAAGTAAAAGCTGACTTTCATGATCCACGTAAGTTACCAGTTATCATAGCTCGAAGAAGTAAAAAAAAATCAAGATTTAATGTGACGTTAAGAAGCGAAGAAAGGAGGAAAAAGGCAAAAGAAAATGGAAAAAAGCAAAAGAAGAAAAAAAATATATATATAAATATCTCTCTCTGTCTCTCTCTGTCTCTCTCTCTCTCTCTCTCTCTCTCTCTCTCTGTGTACATGTGGACAAAAAAGAGAGAGAGACAGAGTCAAAGAGATAGAATTGGTACGTCAGGATAGTAGAAAGGTCTTGGAAAGAAAAGAGGAAAGGCCTATTAAGCTACGTGTAGACATGTTTGCACGCGCTAGGCTAAGTACGTTCGCGCTAACGAGCAAGCGAATGGCGGCACGAGGCGAGTTGCAATGAGTTGGCGACACTGTGCATAAGAGCAAGTTGAGAGAAAAAAGTAAGAATCAAAGAGATACAACCGCACGGAGTTCATTTAGAGCAGAGTAACAACTTACGCGGCGCGATTTCGGAACCGTACAAAATAAAAAATAAGGGCAAAGTATTTGGTAGTATAAGCAAATATTCTTTACAATGTCTTCACGTACAAGTTTTCCCAAATGTTTTATGTTTTTTATTTTTTCTGCAACTGTATATTTGTTGTTAGTTCTTTTTTTTTTCCACCGATTACCTCCATTTATGCATGATGCTTAATGATTTCTTAATAAACAGCGTCAGTTTTATTCTTATACAGCCAATTACGTAAGATAAATTATATACTATGATTTTTCTGGCAACACGTGATAATTTCTGTCTGTCGTAATATCATTTCTTATATTGATCGACCAAAGCATCTCAATGTTAGAAATAAAAGTTTCTTTTACGATCGAGCTGTCAAAAATTCGGCCATCAAAATCGTAGGCAACAGTCAGCAAAACCAATAATAAATGACTGCTTAACTGTCATTTTGTCTAGAATTCTGCTACAAGGGGAAAAGAAATTTCGTACATTTTCTAATTACGCCCGTATAGTAAAAGCACCTATAGTAAAAGCGCTAAAAATAATATAAAAATATTATTTGAATTTTATTTATTTCAGGAAATTTTGAAACAAATGAGTTAAAGGCTACAAGATACATAAAAAAATATTAATTCTTGCTTTTATTACTATTTTTGCATATTCTTTCTGTCTACTTTTAGTGAATCGTTCAAGAATCTGAGAGTTAAATTTGAATTTTTATTCTTTCGCTTTGCTACATTGTACAAGTAGTGTAAATAATAGTCAATAGCGCAATATTGAATGACATTTGAGTGCGATAAAACAAAGGTTTTTTCTTTTTTTTTTATTTATTTAAAATAGGTATATTTGTAATAAAATTACGAATGAGAGAGTATACTTTTATTCCTTAAAAACATTTATCCGCTACCGTTTGAACAACAATATAAAAAGCAGATTCATATGATATGATGAATGGAAAAAAAAATATTAAGTATAATATAAAAATGAAATATGTATTGATAGAAATGATATAGCAGGTGTCTTTTAAGCAATTCCTGCAACATTGACGATTAATATTGGAATCCTAATTTTACTCGTAGTAATAAACAAAAAAATAAAAGAAAGAATAAATAGAGAAAAATAAAAAAAAAATAAACAGTAAATGAAACGTTAAACCAATAAAACAAAACCAATAAAACAAAACCAATAAAAAAACAAAAAAAAAAAAAAAAAAAACAAAAAACAAAAAAACAAAAAAAAAAACACCGAGAAAATTGTAATAAATTGTAAATTTATATTTTCTGCAAAATATAATAAAGAAACAGAAATATGATTGGTGAAGTGTAAGAGATTAGGGCAATTATTATGCCTATACGAGCAATTTCGTTTTAACCCAATTTTCAAGCCAATTTCATGTCTTCTTTTAAGAAATGGTATGTACTTTGTAGGTTATTAAGTGCATTTAAGATCTCGCTGCTCATTCGATTAAGCCGCAGTGCATTGAGCTTATGTTGCGGATGTAATTTTCCAAGGTCAAAGGATGATGCTTTCTAAAAATTAAGAGTATATTCTTAGCATTGTATTTATATCTTTGAAAAAAAAAAAAAAAAAAAATGGCAAAAAAATTTGTTCGAATGTCTGCTGTCGTTGTAGTTGGCAAGTAGGTGATAGTGACATTTATTTTTGCATGAAAAATGTGTATAAAAACGATTTACTTGACAAATAATGCATTGAATTTTTCTTCCTACTCAAATAAAATGCCATCAAAGTGTCAATCTGGTTTACCGAAAATTTTGAAGTCGAAGAGGAATGCTTTTACATAGCAGTTGAAGTACTATTGATTTCGTCTCATTATTCAGCCACATTGTTTCTCACCTCTCCCTACTCTATCCCATTTTATCTTCTAATTACATTTTATACACTGATCTTGTGCAATCGTGAATTGCATTTCCTTTTAATTTCTTTTACTGTTTTGTAAACTAGTAGATGGGAGAATAAATTAATGCGGTCTCTCCCCGAAAGTCCGCCGTTAAGGATCGGAGAGGGAAGAAACGAGACGGCAATAGAGAGAGAGAGAGAGAGAGAGAGAGAGAGAGAGAGAGAGAGAGACAGCTTTACTTCGAAACGTGAATGAATGCACGCGTGCGTGTAAAAAGAGAGTCGGAGAAGGAAGGAGAGACGTCAGCGGCGATTAACCGTAGCGAGTAGTCGGGGCTGATGCGTACGTACGCATTAACATGTGCGCGTCGAGCAAAGTTTGTTGCACCTGGGCATTGTTCTACGTCTTGGCTGACCTTGTCGAGGTCACCTACCAAATGCCTCCTCGGTGCACGCATTTTCGTAGAAAAAAATCGTAAGGAAGCGAGGAGGAACGAGAGAGAGAGAGAGAGAGAGAGAGAGCAGAAGCGTACACGCGAATATAAAATCTTATCATCAATTTGATTATTTGGCATATTCGCTTTATTAGAAAATTGTTTCAAAGAAACTGTCTATGTGTGTTCTTCATAGAAACTGATCATATGTGTGTTGCTCTAATGTTCAACTAACATAGAAAGCAATGGTTGTTACAACTATTAAAAATATATTAACAAAATTAATTTGCGGTGGAAACATTTGTTACGTTTACTTTCGATAGGATACAATTATAATTCAATATTATAATGAAATATTATTCAATTTGTTTAAATGAATTTACAATGTTATGAAATAAAGCATTTAATGCGCATTGAAGCAGATGTATTGAAATGCTTATGTTGCTTAAATTTTATAATCTTTCCGTAGTTATTATCTTACATAATATTGCAACTGATTATCTTGCGTGAAATAATAAAATTTATTTCAACATTACAAATAAAGTGCCGTATTGTAAAAAGTTAGTACATAGTTTTGTAGATTTGGTATTACTTATTATCTCGGCTCACTAAGAGATTTAACGAGTTTAGGGTTAGTAAAATATCAACAAGATTCATTCGAACGGTCATTGGACGAATACAATTTAATTTTGTACTTTGAGCATAGTATTGCAGTTGCGTAATATTCACTTTTTTAATATCTTTCTATCTGTCACTTGTACTTACTAAACACGTTTTAAGCATAACACATATTCTATGCTTTTCTGCTTTTACTGAGAAAGCTAATATTCATTATACTCTTTGATGCATGTAATATGAGAAGGTTTTCTCCTGCGCATACAGAACATTGTACATGTTATGAATAATTACATAAAACTTGAAGAAACTATTGTTTATTCATCTATATGCAGTAAAATTGATGTTTTGAACGTTGCAGATTTTTCCTTTATGCAGTGTGTACGGAAACTATCGTATACATCAGCACTTATATAATCGGAAAAGAATTTTAACTATTTTATTCTACAAATAATAGTCGCTGCGATAAATTTAGTGCGTCCTTATATTGATAGAATATTGTTGTTTAAATACATGATTAGTTTAAATGGACTTTTTGTAAGGAATTAAAAAGTAAATAATATGAAGATCGGTAGAACACTGTAAAGATTGGAAAATATTTAAACAATAATATTATATTTGTACATTAATGGATAACGCGAGTGAAAATTGAAATTTTCATCGCTACACATATACGCTGTTCAATGAATTACAACTATGTTATTATAAATGTATAAATTAAACAAAATTTATTCATTATTATTTTCAGAAAGTCCGAAGAGCTGAGGAAGAATACGGGGAAAAAAAATGAAACACTATGAAAGACAATAGAAAAGAAAGTATTGGATAGTAGGAGAATGAATAAATGTATAAAAACGGGAATAAATTGTATCGTTTTAACGTCCATTTTCTCTGCCTCATTTGCCCCCAGCTGTGCGTATAATAATTATTTACTTTTCCATTGCTCCTTTGCTAATCGTATGCGGCTTTTCACTACACTGAATACTGACTTTAATTATTATGCTTTAATTATTATGAACATATATATTTAAGGGGAAAAAAAACAATATGATTGAGAAAGGACAATATAGATTATGTAGTCTTGACATTTTATTCATATAGACTATTCACATATTAGCATATATATAATATTTATCTGAATCGTCAGCTGCATTTATTTTATGAACCAAATTGCATATAAATATATATAATAAAAATGCGACCGAACAAATGGGTGTATGCGCACACGCGCGCGTGAGAGAGAGAGAGAGAGAGATAGAGAGATAGAGAGATAGAGAGATAGAGAGGATAAGAAGAATTTCTTTGATTGTATTACATTATATTGCCTGAGGAATGCACTATTGAACCAGGCATGTATAAGCAATCATATGTTTTTGATTTGGTGAATAATACTTCTTCTACTGTTTTTGCATGTAGTACAGATATATTTGACATTATTCAAGGGAATCGCGGAAGTATAGAAAAGTCTGATCTCATAGTCTGATTTACCAATCATTATTTGTATGACAAGGAATAATGTTTTTTTCATATTATTATTCCGATATTATAAAATAATTACCTTACATTCTATTGATTTTTTTAACCTTTCCTTCGTCTTACGATAATTTTCAATTCTTTACCATTCGTATTTTTCACTTGAAAAATAGTAACTACTCATTGGAGGTCGAAATAATTATATAAACTATAGCTAATATTATACGAATATCAATATGAAATTTTCTTGTAATAAATATTAAGATATATTAACAATATGACTCATTATGCCGACGCGTCAAATATATGCATTACAGTTAGTAATAATTGTAATGATAAGGGAAAAAAATATAGTTGTACGATTTATATTTACTTGACTATATTAATATTAATCAGTTTTCATAAATTTGAGCGTATTATTGTGAGATTCGTACTTAATTTTACGAAAGTACTAGGAATATTAATATATTGATTGTTTGAATTTCGCATTCGGAGGGCAAATGTCTGGTTTAGTAATAAACATTAACTTGTCTAAAGTGCCAAGTCGTGCATTTGAAAAATGATGATTGAAATGGAGCGAGGAAAGGAGTCGGAAGGGAGGCGGTGATGCTGAGGGAACGTTGAATCGATGTGAAAATTCTCAATTACTCCAATAAACTGAGCGAAGCGAACTTGTTGAAAAAAGAGTTTGGACGAAAAACGACGAAATATGGGAGCAGTGCACGCGCAAAGTACTTAGCTAAGTCTGCAGTTTGACGTCAACGACTCGAGTCTGAATCTCATCGTGCTTTTCGCTCTCTTTCTCGCAGTCTCTTGCTATGTTGTCCGATGCACGTCGAGAAAGAGATTTGACTTTGCTCCGACATCTGTACACTGTATTCAGAGAAAATTATTCAGTGCAATTTACGTCGCTTACATAAGCATAAGCATTGGTAGTACCTTTCTTTTGAGTCCGACGCCTTATTAGCGAATATCTACGGGCTACGCCTTAAAGTACTTGCATTATTTAAATTGCAATAATTTCTCGATGTATCCGAGTTTGCTGTGGAACGAAAAATAAATTCGGACTTCTCTTTGAATGCCTTTCTCTGTATAACTAAGCCGGAAATCAAGCTGCTTTTGGCTTTGAATTATAAAATTCAATTTCAATTGTTCTTTTATTACTAGAGTTATGTAAGGCTATCTATATAGGAGTTTAAAAGTAGGGGGAAGTAACAGTGAGGGAGAAAATGATTTCTTCAATTTTTAAAAGAATATTAAGCATTTACTATGATTTTGAAAGAAAGTGCATAGAGGTGCGTTATAAGCAGTTACATGAAAAAGTTTTCATCCCCGTGGATCATACTATTCATCCCTTTCATACGATGAAAAGTTTCCTTTTGAAATTTAAGAATAAAGTATTAAACATGCATAACGCTAATGTAGCATTAATATGCCAGTTGCAACAATTTGTTGACTTTCTTTCTAATTCTTTTTGAATTTGCGTGAACTTAAAAATTCCTTTTCTACTGTCATCTCTTATCCGAAGGAAGTGCAAGGGCCCTTTTTGCCTATCTTCAAAAGCATAAAGCAGCGTCTACATAAAAGTAGCGACATAAGACGAAGAGGACAGGTTACGCAAAGACAAAAGAGAAAGAATACGTGAATAGAAGACGGTCGTTGATGTTGATGCACTCGGAAGAATCTGCATCGTAGCGCAAAATACTCAACACCATAACAACAACAAATTCATACTAGATTACTATTACTCACAGTTGATAACAACAAAAAAAAAAAAAGAAGAAATAATAATAAAATAAGACATTCCCTATAACCATGCGCATGTGCATTATTGTGTAAAATAATATTAATAAAAACAATTTTATCGTCAACACGTGCTGTTACATATAAATTGACTGGTATATTTTTTAACTTTAAAAAACTAAACATTCTGAATGGCAAATTAAACTTACTTCACGAAGTTGCTGAGAAGATCTTCTACATAATCTTGACATGGCAGTAAATACAATTAATTATTAATTGTAATTATATACATTTCTTATTATTAATTGTGTTTATATTTTATAAATGAATAAATAACACGAATTACGCACAATTCTTATGTAAAATAATTTCTTTGATTTTGTCTATTCAATAAATAATTTAGGTGACGTGGCAGGTTACCAGGCTAACAACCTAATGAGAGAAAAAAAAGGATACGGATCTTTTAAATCCATAAATTAACTGATATTTACGAGCTCAATTTTCTGAAAGTTTTAATCTTTCTAAATCCAAGATACGTTTTGTAATTAAACATTATTGTCGCAAAATTTTTCCATCGAAAATTGCTACTATTTTAGTCTTGCTTATATTAACGAATAAGCTCTTATCAACATAACTATCAGCTTCAACACGCAAACGTCAACGAGGTAAGTATCTCTGGTCGCGCAACCGCTCGGCTGTCCAATTCCCAACTATTCTCATTCGAATCTCAGTCCCGATTTACGAATTGTCAAAAAACATTTTGACTTGACAGCTGCTTTGGTTTTAGTTCCACGCGCTTTCAACATTATGCCCGTCACTTCTTCAGCGAACGATTTAGCGGGCGCGCTGGCTTCGTTAACCGACGAGAGCCGCTCAAAGGAAAGCCACGGAAAAATTCATAGCCGTGAAACGAAAGCGCATAACCAAGCGAATAAGATAAGGTGAAAACTCTCTACACGTAAACGCACGTACGAGCGCTTATTCCTTCGTCGTCCGACCGGAATTGGAATTCCTGACTTTTTGGCACGGTTTCCGACCTACGGGCTTCAACCTCCTTACCATCCCTCGAGCTTTGTACCATCTCACCTCTATACCCCTACGTATTCCGTAATTGGTTCGCTATCTCTTTCACCGATGTTCCTTCTCTCCGCTCGCTTGCCACTCTATATGCAGTGCGTACGTAGCCCACTCGTTAAGCCCGCGCCCTCTCGTTCTCCACAACTCCCGTTCAAGTTTCAACTATTTTTTTTAATTAGCTCGCGTGTACTTGGCTTTAAGAGTAATAGAGTTCGCGAACCGATGGAGTGGGGGGGGGGGGGG
>NW_011948427.1:4388925-4398825 GCF_000503995.2 Ceratosolen solmsi marchali | reverse complement strand
AAAAAAAAAAAAAAAAAAAAAAAAAAAAAAAAAAATCATTCTCTTTAATCTTAACAAATGTTCTTAGCTCTTGCACCATTCATGCAAGAATTCGAATTCAGCAAATATTTAACTATGTGAGTAAATTTTCCAACTATGTAAATAAATGTTCGATATATACTTGTCCGCGCGCGCGTGTGTTTTACTTCAGAAATATTATAAATTTTGCTTTCCAATATCAAGAAGATTATTCTTGCTATTAATATTAATTTTCAAATTTCAATATTACGTGATGTGTTTAAAGTTTTTGTCGAAAAAAATCATCTTTTTACCACCACGTTGCATCAGTGACCGTTTGCAAGATGTATTGTAAAAGCAAAATTCGTGGAACTGAAAGTCAAGACTATTTTTAGGAATTGTTCGGTATAGCTTTGTCGATTATTTCTCTTTGAACCGCACATTAAGCATTAATTTAAATACAAAGAATAATTAAATCGAAAAGAGAAGTGATATATATATATATATATATATATATATATATATATATTGAATAATTTTTTTCTCCTAATTATAATAACGAATAATAAGCAAAATCGGTATTAAATTAACTACATGGTCTAGGCAGTACACACGTATATTAAAAAAGCCTTGCGGAGTTTACGCATCCGCGCTAAACGTAAACTATATCAAAGGTCATCTTGACGTAAGCAGCTTAATTCTATATATAGATGTGGTAGAGGAAATAGGCAAAAAAAAGTATGCCTATTAACAAGACTTTTAAATTGCTTACAGTAAAAGTATTTCATCGAAAGTCGAATGATAATATTATCGCGTAAAGAATTTTATTAAAAATTCGTAGGAAGCTCGTGATAATTAGCATTCTTGGTAAATAAAGAAAATAAAGTCGGTAAATATGCAAGAGATTAATGACATTAGGTTTGTTAGAAAGTTGAAGATTACTTGAATTGTAACAGACATTACAGAGCCGCGACATTACGTGCAATGAAGTTTGTATGGGAATGAATATTCACGTAGCCAAATACTATTTACATAATAAAATAGTGTCACTTGGGTTGAATTGCAGTGAAATTAGATTAGAAAGTATTTGCATGCTATCGAGGCGTATTTTATGGATAGATGAGAACGATAATTACTGAATAATTGTTGGCTTAACGACGACGACGACGACTACGACGACGACGACGACGACGACGACGACGACGACGACGACGACGACGACGACGACTATGATGATGATAAGATAAATCTATAGACGAGAGTGTTAAGGTAATTTCATGAAAAATATCAATTCTTATGATATCAAATATTCTATATAATAAAGTGAAACGTCGTTGGGCAAGCAATGATGATGATGATTATGTTGATGAGAATTATGACGTCGATTATCATAATAAACTTTTGCATAATAACAAAATTATTAAATCGGAAATTTGAATATAAAGCTAATTAAGTGATTTATGATTTTTGTACCACACTCTGTTTAAATTTTTATATCTTTTCAGTTGATTTCGATAAATAATAGGACGAACGAATATTCATGATTATTAACGGTTGCCGACGAGCCACATGGCTCGTAACAACGAATTACATGGGATATCGTCGAGAATCGCCGAATAATAAATAATTCTCTGCCGCATTACAGATACTTAAAAATAAATCTTTAAAAATGATCGTTGCAGTATGAAAGTTTGAGATTTTTCCAAGCAGAGAATGACGGGGGGAGTGGGGAGGGGGGAGGGGGGGGGATGCACCCGCAGAATCAAGACTTTAACATCTGCTTTATCATACGTTGCCTACATTTCGGGCGCAATTCTAATAAATAAAAGCGGACGTCGAGGGGTTATACCCGACGAGTGTGCGGTCGTCTTACCGCAAAGCCAAGATAATTCAAAAGCCAGTCTCACTTAAGTTTTATTCAGTTTTAATCGAATTGCAAACACACGATCGGAGCTCTTAAGCCATTGGGCTGCTCTGCTGCGGCTGCTCCTCGAGCATCGAAAATTCTACTAATCGGCAGAATTAAAAAGTATCGATAAAATTGCAATGGAACGGAGAAGAAGAGATAATATATAACCGTGTGACGGGCTATTAATACACTGGGCATGTGCTCGAGATCGCGCGCCGCTTAGCGACTCTCTTCGTCTTCACGTGTTATCGCGCCTTATTATAAGAGGCGGATGACGAGGGCATTCGTAATATCGGGCCGATCTTTATGTAAGAATGAAGCGGGCCGCGGCACGACGACGATAACCTTGAGTGGCCCACACGAGCAACGGTGACGAATATGTGCCGCGGCTACGGAGTCGCGCTGCTGCTTTATGAATGAAAAGAGAGGCTGAGAGTGGGAAGAGCTTTGACGATTGATTTATTTATTTGTACGGCTTCGCGGTCAAGCATCGTTCAATGATGAAGAGATTTGCGTGGAGCCCGAAGCTCTCTGGCTGCGCTCGCTGAAATTCTCGAGATTCTCGTAGGAGAATCGACGGGTAATGGCTTACGCGACGTTTCTTCGAGTCACATTGTTTTCTTTTCTTTTTCTTCTCTTTATTCTTTTATCAGCTTTTTATCTTTTTTGCCTTTACTTTTTTCTCTCTCTCTCTCTCTCTCTCTCTCTATTTCTTTTTTTTTTTTTTTTTTCTTTTTATATCTTTCTTTTTTTTTTTATTTTTTGTTTTTTTTTTTCATTCAAAAGTCCTTTTCGTCTTTTGCAAGAGCACGCATTGTTCGGCATTCGGAGCTAATTGCATAATTTTCGCGCTATTCACTGAACAATGTCTCGTTTTTTGGAGCATGTTGAAGTAAATTTTCAAATACTTTCGTATTCACGGCAACAGCGAGGGATTATTTATTTTCGAGAGAAGCGGCGTTCACATCGTCCCCTTAAGCAATAACTTTACGATTAGATGCATTTGACATGTTTAAGCAGCATTTTTCGAAAATCTGACGTTTGTTCTACGTTTCGTCTTCACTCTTACGTCGAACATTAAAATTAAATATATTTTCATTAACGATCTTTATTTAATTAGAATGAAAAACTCGATAAATTACGGTAAATTGAAAGGACTCGTTTTAAATAGTTACACGCGTTATAGAATATTTGCTTATAAAAGTCTGTGCAATAAAAATCAATTAGATTTTTAAGAGAGAAGCAGAATTATGGATTTCATGTGAAATCCTTGTCTGTATTAATAATTGTTAATATAAAGTGTTGTCACTATATAGTTGTAAATTTGCAAAATTATCTACGATTCAAGAAATTATAATTTCATAATTAATTTTCAATTTTTAATTGTTATGCCAAAATTTCATGTATCCACAAGAGATAAATAATTACGGTATTTGCTAATTCATTATTGAGAAATATACTATAGTACATCAATCCTTACAAATCAACGCTATTATTATTGATAAACTCATTTAAAATAAATTATATTGGTATTTAAAATTATCGAGACGTAAGAATGATTTTAATTATGTTATTTAATTATGGGACTTTAGAACTTTAGAATGCAATTTGTATGGAATTTTGGACATTTTATACTCAATAAAAACGTATGTCAATTATTAATTTCAAATATGGAGCAAATTGCTTGAGAATATTTTTATCTCTTCAAGCCGGTTACGAGTAAATTTTCAGATAGAATCATTTAACTATTATACATCAGTTATATTATTAATTAATCATGATAGTATGCATGACCAAATGTATAAAGTAACCTTAGCAATGCGCTTAAAATTCATGCGATACGTCAAAATACAATTATTTATGAAATTATTGTTATTTAATGTTTTTGGGCAGTCTTTATTTTATACTAACCATTTAACGATAATGATATTGCAATTTAAATTTCTAATAAAATCACGATTGCATTTATGTATGTATCTAAACTGCTGCGACGATCTTGAATGTAGTAGATAATTAATCTAATACACAGTTAGCACGATTTTTTTCTTCTTCTTCTTCTCATAAAGATCAATGACGTAAAGCGAAAACGAGAAGGCACACCAAAGAAAATAAAACATTCACAGCGTTGACGTGTAGAAGTGGGATGATAAAGAGAGAACGCAAAATAATATATTGAGGAATGAATAAGGAAAAATTAGAGAAACAAAGCCTCATTGGCTATAATGAAAGACACTTGAACAATGGAGTTAATAATTCTTGAAATATCATTATTATTAAACTTGTGGTCAAAATTGTTATCACACCGTAAATATTATAAAGGAAAATAAGCAATAATGTTAAAAGACCCAGTTAAAAGAGCTTGAAAACAGCGTCAAAAGTCATGGTAATTTTCATTGAGGGAACGAGGACTGGAAAGCCGGTGGTACTATGGATATCAAAAACAAATATTGAGAATGGGAAGCAAAAGAAGAAGAAGAAAAAACGGCGATTTATGGCTTAAATGGCTAGGAATCGCGCATTCCCTCGTCAAATCGCACGTATCTTTCGCGTCGACAATGAATGACCGACAGATGTTTAATGAATGGAGGAAGGAGCGCCTACTCGTGGGGCCTCTTCACTTCTCACGTCTTTGCTCTCTTAATGCCTCGCGATATTCTCTCCTGCTCTGCCGGTAGTCTATAAATTATTTATAGAAAAGATTACATCGATTTTGTTTAATTATCATCGGGTTTGTAATTTAAATGTTTCTTGTGTTTTCTCGACACGTCAGAGAATTACGTGATACTCCGACTAACCAAATGGAATATTTTCTTTATAATCGGACCTTTTTTGGTCGCGGTAGTGAAAAATTTTCGTAGTAGTCCCGCCGAGTCTATGGTTGGCTACGCAGTTTCAGCTTAATTGAAAGTTCTTATTGTTCGAATTAATTCTTCGGTCACGGTTGACAATGACGATACGACATTATTACGTCGATGCATGTGGTTTATTAAATGAGTATCGCTATTTCTTATACACATTTTACGGATTTCTTAAACATTATGTTTAATTTGAAATAAAATATTTTTAATAATTCGCCAAGCATTATGTAAATTCGTAAATAACACTCAATAGATTATAATTTTCTAATACATTATTACTATTGTTAATATTCCCTTACTGGTGTACATTAAACAAATAACAATTCGAATACATTGCTTATGCATTTAGTGCATACAATATTCAAGTCTTCGAATAAACTTCAAATTAATAACAACAACAACAACAACAACAACAACAACAACAACAACAACAACAACAACAATAATAATAATGATAACAATAATGATGATAACAATAATAATGATAACAATAATAATGATAATAATAATAATAATAATAATAAAACATACTATTAATAATAATGATAATAATAATAACAACAATAATAATAGTAATAAATGATAAGAGTAATGTGGAAGATGAAAGAGAGAGAGAGAAATAACGTGGATAACGCAATCCATGAATAAAATAAAAAATACGTCAACTAGTCAAAAACTACAGCAAAAAGAAGCTAAATAGAAGACGGATATTGGAAAATATTTTCGAAAAATTCTAATATTTGAAATAATTATGCTATTTACCATAACAATTACCATCTCCTTGCACAACTTCCTTGATTATAATAACAATACAGTCGAAACCCATAAAACCTATGGGCATACTATGCCGCCACCTCCCTCTCCCCTCCTCTCCCCATCCAATCAAGTATCTACTTTACGATTTGAAAAATGCCAAAACTTCAATGGGAGCCATCGACAGGTTTTCATAGTCAATAAAAAAAGAGCGCAGATACGAATGAAACGGAGAGGATAGGCGATAAATTTTTTCACGCACATCCCTAGCGAGGGAAGATCTTTTCTATGCAAACGGACGATCGCACGCGGATCACAACAATATATAATGCGACTCTCGCTCGGTGCTAAAGAAAGGAGAGCGCGCATAAAAGAGAGAGAGAGAGAGAGAGAAAGAGCCTTTTAAAAAATGAAAAACTGTACAACCGCACGGGCCGCACACAAGTGGGTCCAAGAAATGGAAGGAACGACTTCCGCCTATTGTACATGGGCCTTGTGATCGTCATCACCAACCTCGTCAGCTTTAATACAGGCTGATCGCAAAATTATGCGCCTTGGCTGCGCGACCTTAAAGTGAAAATCGCCGGCCAATTCGTTGATTTTTCGCGAGTATTTATGCTTTCATTAAGCGCCCAATGCGCGTCAATTCGCTCAATCACCGGCCGCTCGAAATAGCCCGCCACGCTTATTGCTTACTCTTCCGACACATTCGGTCCATTTGCTCCCACACCTTCGATGTACTTTCTGCGAAAAAGTTTGTAATACTCTTTCCAATGTACCGGAAAAATATAGTTATTTTTACATTTATTTTATGAAACGCACGTCTGGTCTCAAAGTTTGCATAATACACGCCCACGCAACTACCCACACATTAACTCTTAGAATTTTTAATATAAAACATCCATTATATAGGAATACCTTAACTTTAAATTATACGCAAGAATTAACAATTTAAAAGGAATTTTTCATTATTTTCTTTATTTGACATTGTAATTTTGCAGATCCGTGTAAGCACTTCATAGAAGTACGATTAAACATAAACTTAAAATTTGTATTAATCTATTCCACTTTATATTCTCTCACTATTATTATTACAATGTTCATAAAACTTAAGCATCGCTCCTTATAATAATGAAATATCTTAAATCCTTGATTTTTAATTGCTCTTAATTATATTTTATAAGAAATATATTTTACACTTGTAAAAAATAATTTTATTTTTAGATTTTAATAATTAAAATATTTCTCTTTTTCAATATTTTACAATTTCTAATATTTTATTTCTACTTTATTTTTATTATTTTATTTATCAATTATGATACGAGTTATTTTATAAAAAAAAAAAGAAAAAATTTTTTAAATTTATAACGCAAAATTAATGAACAACCGAAGAAGTTTATGTTATCTATTTATGTTAAGAAACAAAATAGTATTGTCTTCCTCTCAATATTTTAGTAAGAAAAAAAAAGGTTTACTTTTTCATAACTGAATATTATTATTGTGTAATACTGGATGTATTTTTCATTCATAATAATAAATTCTTCTACATTAATTTAATGTGTATATGCTCATATGCGTATTATTTCAACTTTCTGCGGTTTATGCCTTTATTTCATATATTATTAATTGAATGTCTGCTACAATATTTTCTACTTTTTCTATAGATTTGCAAATAATTAAAATATATAAAATTTAAATTTAATAATTGCCTTATATCTGTAGATATTCATCAATTTACATTTTAAGTAGGTATTTCCAATGGACATTCAAGTCATACAATATTGTTTACCTTTCAATTTTATTTTATCCGTGCAAATTATCATTCTCTATTGTTAAAAATGTTATATTTTCGAGATTTTCTAATTTTTTAATATTTCCATCTCGTTAAACGATAACAATTTATTACTACAATATTAATTCAATGAAAGAAAGAAACTTTTTATCTTATCTATTTCAATTTTGTTTAGATGTTTTCGAATTTTTATTATTTTCTTTTGGAATTTTATGAGATATATATATATATATATATATATATATATATATATATATATATATAATGCGTTGAGACAATTCATGACGCGCATACACAAAGATATGCATGAAAATTTAATGGGAAATATATTGAGAGAGTAAATCGCATATACGACATCGTACCCCATGAAAAATATGTATTCCATTATAAACATGAATTTTATTATAAATAATAATATTCAAATACAATTGCTCGCATATGTCCATTATTATTGTATAATGACGTTAATTATGCAATTGATAATTTCTGTTTGAACATTTTTTATTATCGTTTTAAAATGCCTTAAGAAATTCATGTTACAAGTTTTAAGAATGGTTATTTAATTTTCGATCTAATTTAAATTAATTATCTGAAAGTATTTATCAATAATTCGTTTTATACTGTAAAATTGACATTTAAAAGTTATTTGATATTCTCATAGTATTTTTTTCTTAGGTTTAAAAACTTCGATAAAACACATTTATTTCATATAATTTATATAAATTATCGTTACAAAATACGTCATTTCATACTTGGATTTAATTGAAAGATTTTCCCTAAATACATTTTTTAAAATTTGTTGCTCATTTTGAAAACTAAAAAATTCTATTAGTATTATTACATAATGATTTTAATAACTTATTTAATAATAAAAAATATATATATATATATAATAATACGTGGAAGCTATAATTATTTTAAATGTTTAAACTAAATGAGACATTTAAATATAATTTAACAATACCATCATTTGTGAAATTAGTACACGATAAACTCTTATCAAGTAGAAAAATGACTTTTTGTTTCCTACAAGTGCTGAATATTTTCATTATCATTTTAATAATTCAATTACCGATTTATAGTATTGGATAGTGATTTAATTAGTTTCAATAACTTATCGTCAAGGACACTTATCGACAAGTCACTAATGATTTGTTAGATAAAGAACTCCTTGAATCAATATTCAATAATTTTTTAGAAGCAGACAATAACTCTCCTTTTCTTTCAAAATTTTGTTTCGTCGATTAAAACCGTCATAAATTGTATAGTTCAATTTAAATTATTACAACATATATTTTTATATTTTTTATTAATAATATTAATAAGTCGACAAAACTTTTGTCGAGTGACGTAAGATTATAATTAATATTTAAACGTAATTTCATATAATTAGGACAAAATACTTGTTTCGTTATATTAATATATTGTTACAAGTACAATTAATAAAAATTTGACAATGATTCAATGAAAAATATTCCGAAATGTTTATATATATATATATATATATAAACATATATATATATATATATATATATATATATATATATATATAATCAATATTAAAGGAAAAAAATTAAAAAGTATTTGTTTATAATATAGTTCCAAATTTGAAATAAATTAAAACAATTTAAACTTAAACTTCCTTATTTTAAGCTTATTTTTGATGTAGAAAATTAATTTTTTGTACAAATTCGTATGATAATATAATATATAAAATAGAAAATATGTTTTAAATTTTTATGTATTTACACCGCTGTAATAAACTCTGTTTTTTATGAAATTGAATTGAACTATACTTTTATACAGCAATGATCATTTTTATAATATTTTATTATATCATCTATCTGTTTTAACAATCAGTACACTAAATAAGTCAGAAATAAGCATAAAATACAGCCAATTAGTAATCCAGCATTATATAAAATTAATGGTCCTGTTATACTTTTAATGACATTTGATTACATTAATGTTAAGGCGACATATAATATTGCAAAAGAACAAACAGAAAACTATACAGTGCTTTTTATGAGAACTGCATCTCAAAACTGCATGTCAATAGTCTTAGATGATACATACGCACCTACAATTTTTATGACTGTCTTTTTCGATTTCATTTCCAATTCATGTCGTAAAAGTAATTTTTAATACGTAAATTCTACGTGGCATACAACGTCAAGTTCATAGTTCAAACTTTATCGGCCATGTAATATATTCATTTTCAATGGTACTTTTTTTTTATTTAATTAAATGTCTATTTTGTAATAATATAACTTTATAAGTTTCGTTGATTTATTATTCAAAATAATTTTGAAAATAATAGAATTCAATTTTATAAATATTTATTTTATTTATCATTGTTTGAATTTTAGAGCGACATTAATATATACATTAAAAAAAAAAAAAAAAAAAAAAAAAAAAAAAAAAATGAAAAGTCGAAGCCATTTTATTTAATATATTTACGTGTAATCTAAAAATTATTAGAATTTTTAAAGTATAACTATTTGAATTATATATTATATACCATATTAGAAAAGCATCGATAACTTAAGCGGTTGGCGAGGGGCGGGGGGAAGGGAGAGAGGATTGGGGGA
>NW_011948427.1:4340301-4388915 GCF_000503995.2 Ceratosolen solmsi marchali | reverse complement strand
GGGTGGGGGGGGGGGGGTGGGGGGGGGGGGGGGGGGGGGGGGGGGAAATAAGATTTATACAGATTTTAAGATGATGTTTTTTGTTACCGTTACGACAATTCGTATTTGAGAAAGCTTTCGCCAGCGTCATAGAGTATTCAAAGTCATCCATAGAAACTAGAAGATTTCCAAAAGCTTACGCGGCTATTTTCTGTAAATATATTTATATACGTACTATAAGTCAACGAAGCCCAAAAAGATCGTGTGCATCTGATAAGGCGGAAGAAGTAACGGGAGCCTTCCTTATAAGCTGCGCATACAAACGACTAGGACATATATACATATACATATGGCACACATATGCGTAATGAAGAAAACGTTCTTTATTCTATTTTAAGGCGAATCGCTTCACACGTTCCGCAAAATCATTCAAATTTATCACGGACGGCATATTCTTGCTCGCATACCTCTAAATTATTGAAGTTTTATTTTAAAATTTTAGCCAATTATTTTTCTCTAATGTAGACGTTAACATTAACAATAATATTTAAAATTAAATTCAATACTTGACACTACTTCTCATATTTTATCGGTAACAATTAGATGTTAATATATACATATATGTATAAATAAATTATAGAATTCTGGATAAATTATTCAATTCAATAGTTGAATTTTTATCTTAATTTTTATCTTATATCGTACTAAATAATGATTTTATTAAATAACTGTAATATCAAAATTAATATATTACTAAGTGCCAAATAAATTTCATTAATCGTTTACGAATAAATGTAATATCTAAACGAGCGCACAAATTTTAACTTTTATTTACTTTGAAAATGTAAGGATGTCCCAGATTTGAAATAAATCTTTAAAACCGTTTTCGATATAATCACGTCGAAAAAATTGCAAAACATATAGACAAAATATTAATTATCATGGTATTTGTGTGATATATATATATATATATATATATATATATATGCGTATTTGCATGCATTTTTGCGTGCGTGAATATAATTAAAATGAAAAGATTCTTTTTAAAATATAAAAAGATTTTTTTAACAGAACGTTTACGTACTGATGCAAGCACGAATCGCCTTCGTATTCGGTTATATGAAATTGTTTTTAATACTTTTATACGTTTCTAGACAAAAATGATAAAACATATGGAAACGAGTTTACTTAATTGTATATATTATTGATAAGAAATTCTATAAAATCCAAATTTACGATTTAAATACAATTATTGTGATGGATAATGAAATCACTATATGAAGAAAAAAAAGTGTCCCTCCTCCCTCTATTTTAATAAAGTATGAAACTTATTTTATTCTTCACAAATATTCAATTATGTTGTACAATATTCATTAATATTTAATCATGTCTAGATACAAGAAGTTCATTTGCTTAGTTGTGTTTATTTAGTAAATACATTGTATAAATATTTAATCCTTGAAAAATTTTGTACCTGCACGAGAAAAGCATATTCCTTGACATTTCAAATGATAACATTGTTCATTATAGTCTTTTTAAATGTACTATTAAACAAGTGGAAAATGTTTTCAGAAATGATTGCTTTTCATTATAAGTAGTATAAACGATCAAATACCTGAAATTAGTTCAAAGACGAAATTTCATAATGTGTAGTCTGCATACACATACACAAATGAACGTTATAGTTTTTGAAGTAGACAAAGTTGTTTTAGAGATTCATTTAATCACAGCTAGATCTTGTGACCTGACATTAGCTTTCTCCTATATTTAGGTTACAAGTCATCGTACTTGAATTATACAGTGTATGTATATATACTTGTTTAAGGCTTTGTAAATGTAAAAATATTAAATGCAACAGCAATAAATTAATCAATTCGTGACAAAATTTGAATAATTATAAGTGCCTCTTATAAAGACATCTTCATAATCTTAGCGTTAGAAGTTTTCCAGATAGTTTCGTAAAACCGTGAATTTATGAAATTTATTAAAGAGTATTCAAATGCATCGATTCGTTAAATTTTTTCAGATGCATAATTATCATCGAGTATAGCGAACTTTGCAGAGTGCAATTTTGGATTTTCTGAATTCAACATGAAGACGAGTTATATAAGCAATTGTCATTCAAATTACATTCGAATTCCAAACTTGCAGTACTACATCCGTACAGTTCCATAGTTGCAGATCTATTCGGCTTATAAAAGATGTTTGAATAAAATATTTCAGTAAGTAAAGAAAGCATGAAAGATAAATATATTGTTCTTTAATAACTTAAATTATCGATCATTTAAAAAACAAATTAATTACCTATTATCAAATATAATTTCAAATCGGTAAAGCTGAAAACTAATTACGTAGAATTCACGAACTACTGAAAATATTTTTAATTCTTATTGAAAATTGAATATAAAAAGAAAAGCCAAATAAATTAAATAATATGATAAAAATTCTGCATGGATATTTGTCATTAGTTAAAAATTAAAAAGATCTACAGATATGAAAAAAAAAAGAACTAAAAGAATAACATAATGATATCCAATCAAATTATTTTACATTCTTATTAAATAGTAAATAATTATTTTTATTTTAATATAAATAATCAGTTTGAACATTAATACTACGTATGAGAGTAAAACATTTAAAATTATTAATACAGTTGAGATACATAAAAATAATTTATTTATATAACATTCTAGAATATTATAATATAAATAATATTAACTAAAATTGAAATGAAATGGGTTCAAATGAAGTAATTTAGTCGAATATATAGCACAGAGAAGGTTAGTAAAGAAAGATGATTAAAAATTGAAATATGAAAGAACTAATGTCAAATTTGCATAAGAAAGCAATAATCCAAAGCATTAGAAATAATTCAGGCTATAATTTTCTACAATATATATTTTTATTTGTATAGTATATATATACATACACAAACGCGCGCGCACAGACATATATATATATATATATGATATAATAAAATAATGTTCCGACTAAATATTAAAGAGAATGTACGTAATAGGTACATTATGGAAATTTTATAGCAAATCGAAAAAAAGAATGGGAGAAGCGAAAGAATGTTTATGAGCTTATATTTAAGAATTAAAATCTAAATTTTTCAGAAAAGTATTAACAAAAATAATACAAAATATATTTTGGAGGAAATAAAACAATCAACTAAATAGTTTTAAAAGCTCTAAAAGTTGTATAACAAATAATTAATAGTACGCGTCTAAACGCATTACAAATTTTGCATAAAATTATAATAACAAATTGTAAATTATTGATACAATGTAAATTGCATATATACACAATTACACAAACTTTCAAATATTTTTGAGGCCTTAAATAGTAAGTGTATGAGTTAGAAAGTGAAGGATTATTTGTAAAGATTGCAAATTCATTGCTAAGGAAAATGTATCGAGCCATTTAAGTAAATGATATTTAAATGGAAATTCTGTATTAAATAAAAATGCTTTGTGTTTCACTTGAATATAACAAACTATTTTTTAATAATGCAAATTTATGTATACAAATATCTGTATGTCCATGCACATATGGATGTAAATCACAAAATAATAATTTAAGCTCTTGGAAATTTAAAATCTCTTTCTATAAAATATTTCAGAACCTTGTTTTTACCATTTCAAACTTCCTCTTTGAGGAAGCGATTATAAATATTTTTGACCCAAGAATTAAGTGCGTTGGCGCCTGAAGCAACATATTTAAAAAACTCGTAAATAATACTTATCAGATTTTTAATAGATTGTTTTTTTTTTTGTTTTTTTGTTTTTGTTTTTTGTTTTGTTTTTTGTTTTTGTTTTGTTTTTTGTTTTATTTTGTTTTGTTAAATTATAAGTAATTTAAACAAATGAGAAAATATTTCTAGGCGCTAAAATAAATACAACTTATCCGAAATTACTACAAATACTAATCCTAACTAAATAATAGGAATAATAATTTTTATCCTCTAACTCTACATTATCTAGCTTCTTAAAATAAATTCTACAACACTGAATATAATTATGTAATATTAATTAATTTTTTAATAAGTTGACCGTTAAGAATTATGTTATATTATTGGCATTTGAAATTTAAAATTGTATAATTTTGAAATTTAATAACTTTTAATCTATTCAACGTTCTAATTAACCTTCCACGACACGTAACCTTTAATAGGCAAGTTTTTGTATATTTTTTTTTTTTTATTTTTTTTTCTTTTATCATTGATAAAACTTAATGGTACTGAAATATGAATTTAATATGTATGAAAAAAGGAATGCTATAAACATAAATTTATCGAAAAAGGAATATGTACTCTAAGATAATAATATACATTTGGCATATGAATGAAGAGAATTGTTTCTAAATAATCAATTCCGATAATATAAGATAGCAGGTTATATTGTTTTTCAAAAATAACAAAGAAACGCCCCAAAAACCAAAACTATTGAGTACAAATTTTAGTAATAATAAATGCAAGAAAACATACAAGGACAAGCATTTCAATCTTTTTTTTCTCTTTCAAAATACGGGAAGCGCTTGATTCTAATAGTTTTTCTGTGCGTATAAAATCGACGTTTATAAATTGTCTCCGTACATTATAAAAACACATAATAATAAATAGTCGCGAAATTATTATTATCATCATCAAAGAGTAATAATACAAGCCATATATACCTCGTATTCCAGCGCCAAATAAATAAGCGCAGAATTATAGTTACATACACACGTGTGCACCTCCGCCTATCGATAAAAGAAAGAACGAAGGAGAGAAAGAAAAAAATTATCTCGCGAAAGAATTTCGTGAAGGCGTCCGAATAATTTACGTATTTTTCCATTGGCTCGCGCCTACTCCGCACACGCGTATACTTTCGCTCGCTTCGTTACGTAACGTATTTTGACGACCACGCGACGCAAGCGCGAGTGCGAAAGAGCGAATGCGAGAGAGAATGACAGTGTGTGTGTGTGCGTGCGCTCGCGCGCGCGTCGGCGCATGTGCGCGAAAGAGAGAGAGAGAGAGAGAGAGAGAAAGACACGGGCGTAATGCTCCCGCGATAGCCCACACCGGAAGTGCGCCCCCGCGCTTTCTCCCCTTGCCGCGCGCAAGCTTTTATATATGGGCCGGGACCTCGCCGCCGTCGTTGTCTCATCTCCCTCTGTGTAACTCTTTTACGAGCTTCAATATATCCCCTGCCGTTCCCCGCCTCTGATTTTTTTCTTTTCATTTCTTATTTTCGACTTCTCTTGCTCGTGCATATAACGTTCGGTAACCATATACATATGCATACATAGGATCTTTCTTGTCCTTCTTTATCGCCACGTCTCTCTCTCTCTCTCTCTCTCTCTCTCTCTCTCTCTCTCTCTCTCTGTCTCTATGTCTCTCTGTCTGTCTGTCTGTCTGTCTTTCTGTCGATCTGTCGATCTGTCGATCGGTCTCTATGCCACGTGAGTGCCAATCGGGGAAAAAAGATTTCGCACGGAGGAGTGGCTATTCGGCCTCTTTCCGGGGCACTGATTTCTCTGTGCGTATGCATTTTGTGGACGCCTGGAATTCCAATTTCGTGTACGAAGAAAATCAGGGATGAACGATTGATTGGTGTAAAAAATATATCCCACGACGTAAGTAACGTGGAATTTCGCTGATGAGTTGCGACGTGTTAATAAAGCACTCGGCTATATCGTTGTACTTGTCGAAGAATTGTAAAATGAGAATAGATTTTATAACTGAGGAGGACTTATTTTGATGCAGACGTTAATGTTAACATCTAAATATAGACTGATATGACTTATATAATGAAGAAATCCTTAAATCAGTTTAGAATTTCAAATCAAAGAGTGTCAGTGGTGAGGTTTTTGAAGCTAAAATCGGCATCAATTTAAGTGTCACACCAAAGTCTCTACGGAAATTTAACACCGTATGTTCGAGACGAGGAATTTTAATTCTCTCTTACTATTAAATTTAATATTGGGCTTTTTACACTTTTATATACTTAATTACTTTGCATTTTAATAAAGACAAATTTAATGATCTAAAATATATAAATATATTTCATTACCTTATCGAGATGAAATTAACGAATTTTAAATGGCAGTCTTCATTCCAATATAAATATATGCAGATTAATATGAATGGCAATTATATTGGGAAAAATTATAAAGTTGGATAATGTGATTTAGATAGAGCAACCTCGGCAAATCGGTATTTATAAATTTTATTAATTGTACTATAAACTTTTATGGCCACTGTCATTATTATATCAATAATTTCTTAACCATCCGCGCAACATTTGTATAAAATTCAAAGAATTTTTGTTTCATTCTCTCCTATCTCATGTACGCCGTGCCTAATTGGGCAAAAATATACGTACATATCACAATACACAAAATACACAACTATACATCAAATTTGTATTAGTATTGGCTTCAAAATTTCTAAATGATTATGTATTTTCATTGCCATTGTATTAAGATATTTTCACTGGCTTATCAATTAAAATAAAACGATTTAATAAGATATATAATAGGCGAGGAACGAATGCAATTTTGTGAATATAACATATGCTTTAAGTATCGTATTATTCACGATCAATTAAATTTTAATTCAATAAATATTCCTTACATCTTATAGCAACAATTATTTACTCAACATTAATAATCGCAGTGCACCTCTGTTATTAAAACTAAATTATAATTTACAATGCTCGTGTACAAATTACTAATTGAATGTATTCAAGTAGGCTTATTGTTGTAAATGCTTATATGCTGGTAGTTGTACTTAAAATTGATCGGAACATAATTGTGCAAGTTAACACCAGAAATTCAAGATCATCGTAGAACGCGAAATTTACATATATATATATATATATATATATATATCATCGCGTTGCATAAATGTTTATAAGATTTTTTTTGTTCTTACAATTAGAAAAAATATACTATTAGAGGCTACAGAAATTTTATTGACTTATATTAAAGATATTCTTTGCGCGAAATTAATTCAGACATCTATTTTTTATTAAATTTATTTAGCTATAAAATGTCTAGTCGATCGTGAATACCGTTAGATCACTATATAAATTATACATTTATAAACCAAAGTTATTTAATATATTATACTAATATTTATAAATTTTTATTACGAGTAAACTTCTTTATCCCCAAGGAGTCTTTCATTTTTGTGTCTCGCCGATACATTCGAAAGATGTCTCTCTCAATTGGCTTAACGTGCTACATTATTCTAATTTTACCTATTATCACGGCTTATTTACATCGATAATTTTTACGTCTCCCTTTCTCTCGCCAATATTTATTTCAATCGATCGTTTATTAATTTATATATTATTATTCTCTCTTTGTGTTTTAATTCCGTAAATTATTATAAATTTAGCACAATTTTTCCCATGCTCTTTACCATTGACATTATATAATAGAAAATAAATATTCTTAGTAATATATATTACTCAAGTACAAGAGCTATATTTTTCCATTTATTTGCATCTATTGGGTATTGACTAAATATTTTTCTAATTTTTTCGTTTCCCATCATTCTCTCTCTCTCTCTCTCTCTCTATCTATCTATCTATCTATCTATCTATCTATCTATCTATCTATCTATCTATCTATCTATCTATCTATCTATCTATCTATCTATCTATCTATCTATCTATCTATCTATCTATCTATCTATCTATCTATCTATCTATCTATCTATCTATCTATCTATCTATCTATCTATCTATCTATCTATCTATCTCTATCTCTCTCTTCTCTTCATATATAAATCTACTTTCTTCGTATTTCTATGTTATTCCGAATTACCGTTCATAATTTCACCTCTCATTTTTCATTTTCTTGTCAAGAGTCGCGTGCTTCGTTCGTCACTAACCAGTAGCAGCACTACGCAATCGACCATTTCATATGGAATAAATGTTCCTATTGCCACTGTGACAACTCGATTACTATAATTTGTATTTATTTTGCTCGTAACTACACCGTCACATCCTTACACATATTACACGCAGGAAGGCTTTCCCTCCTTCCTCCAAAGCACCGGGACAATTTTAACTTCCTACATATTTAATAATATGGCAGAATTTTTTCTGACGCATTCTTACGTAATTATTCGCGTATCTTTGCGACGTTATATTAATATTGGCTATTTTTCTGACATTACACTTTATAGATAATGATTTGAAACTATATGCGGTGCCAGACTTCCATGAACTCTTTTAATAAAAAGTTTTCTAAGCCCATTTGAAAATTCTGAATAGTTTTGTATTCGTTTCGTGTCACAATTATTTTGTTTTTACAATATTAATAAGCTTATTCCGATATTTAACAATTAATTTTTCTGAGCATAATTGCACAAATAAGAATTATCTATTTAATGAATAATTTAATAAAATTTCATGAAAATTTTCGATTGAAATATATTTCGCGATAAAATAAAACTTATTATCATCAATATTAGATTTTGGTTATATCAAAGATTTAAGAGTATAATTTGCAATTGTTATTTAATTCACATCTAAATATTACATACAAATATTTATAATTAATTTTATTTAATAAATACTTTAACTATTCATTAACTACGTAATAGCAGATGGAACTAGGATATTAACTAAACGCGTAAAATAAAAATAATATTTAAATTTTATTCTAATTACAAGTACTGTAAAAATATGTTTGGTAAGAGTATACACGATGTGGATGCGTCATATTTTTGTTCAATTTATATGTCGTTAAATAAGAATTTAATTAATAATTTCACGCACTTAACAATAATATATTATATAAATTAATAATTTAGGAAAGAAAGAAATTATCATATAAATTACCTAACATAATTTCAGATAGTTATTTTCATTTAATTTTATTCCTTTTGTTGACATTTTAATTTTTATAATACTAATTTTTGTACGCACATATAATATTTATAAAAATTATTAATTTGCTCTATTTACATTTCATCGAGCAAGTTACTTTACAAGAATATGATAATTATATACTATTATTAAAATTAAAATTCTTTCATTTCAGTGGCCGTCAAGAATTATTCACTTTTAGCAATTTTAATTTTAATTCAACAACATTTTCTATGCAGATTTACTTTCTTAAGAATCACTCACTTTGCTTTTATTTATAGTTATATTTAAAATTAACATAGGCAGAAAAGTAGGTTTTGTTTAAATATATTTTTTAATTTTTCATTCGCATTGTTAAATTTTTCTATATTCCGATGACTATGAATCTACAAATTCTTGTGGAAAAACTTGTTTGCAAAAACCAGTTTCATGAGCTACTGGAATTTTGTTTCATTATATACAATCAATGAAAAATTGGTTTATTATACAATATTGAAGTGGGAAAAACAACTCTTTAAATACCATAATGAATAAATTTTTATTTTTAATTTTAAATTTTTGTAGTTTTAATAAAACTATCTTAAAAATCAGTTCTAATTGCTAAAAAAAAAGATACGATAAGCTAGATTTTAAATAATACAAAATAACAAATACCACATTATTTTATCATTAATTTTTCTAATAGTTCTTTTCGTCTTTTAATTACTCTTATTCTTCGTGTACTATTTTATAATTAAATTCTCATTGATGTTTAGTCGAATTGATTCATTTTTTATTTATCAACAATGTCCAAAAAGTTCCACGTTCAATATTACGATATTTGTCTCACAATTAAATACGTATTGCGTTGAATTTGTAATAAATATTTGTGCTTAAATGCAGTTTCCGAAATCTTCAATAATTCAAAAGTGTATTTTCTACAGGATTTAGCAAGTGCTGGAAAATATATTAATTGAGCATCGCATCAACTTCGCATAAGACAAAATAATTTCCTTATTGTAATTACGTAATCAAAAACTTTATAAAATCAATGATATTTCTATAAAGTTGTACATTTAATATAAAACATCAAAATGCTCGCAGTAATTTAATTTCCAAATTTTTTTCATATCGTATCCTGATATTTACAATTTTGAGACATTTTAATAGCATGTAAATTATAATAAGAATTCTAAGTAATCATATATTAGTTTTATTAATAATAAAAATAAATTATAAAAATAAAAATAATAATAAAATATTAATCATATATTAATATTTTTATATTTCTTTTATTTCTATCACTAATTATTGGTAATTAGTAAAAAAAATTTTCCATCATTTTTCTATTATGCTTATAGTATATTTTAATCAAATATATTGCAAAATATAAAATAATTTAAACGATGTTACGAAAATAATTATGAATATTTATGTTCCCAGTTATTATTAATATTTCTAAATTGTCGAATGTTCATTATGTCCATAAAGCTGTAATATTTAATATGTAAATAAAGCTTTTTCTTCTACTAATATAAATTCAATGTAATTTATTTCAAATTTACCTTTACTTATAATCTATTCATTATTAAAACTCGTGACGCTAGTTTTGGATTTAAAATATTTTCAATTTCTTTTAAAAGTGAAATACAAACTATTTGAAATGTTCAATATCTTTATATTTACATTGTAAATAATTAAACCATATTCTAATTGTGTTCCAGTAATTATAAAATCTACGTGACTTTAATGTACCAGTTGTTCAATTTTATTTTTAAAGTAATTTGGCATTGATAGAATATCTTATTTGATATTAAAATCGCGGAATAAAATAAATGGATATCATGCTGTCCTTTATGAATCTTCAAAAAATCATAATTAAATTATAAAATATTGCTTTTTATAGTACAAATTTCAAACAACTTTTATTATACATTTATTTTTAAGCAATACAATAAATTCATATTGAAAATATTAATATAATTGACTGTATACATTAAGCAAGTAGTGTTATATATTGTGAATACATATTTTCTTATTAAAATCAACATTGTAACAATAATCTGCAATTTTAAAGGATAAGGTTTTTTTTAAATTTCATTAATTCGAGTTTCTTATTATTATGAATATTTAATACAAACTGAATTAAGTTACATATTTTAATATTAAATAATAGGAATGTACAATTTACCCATGATTTACAAATACATTATAATCAAGATGTATTAATTTTCATAGTTTAGATTTATCGAGTAATTAAAAGTGTGTAAAGCTATATTTCTAGATGTTTTGTTTAACATTATAATTAATTTTCAAATTATAATAAATAATAAATTCTTGATATGGAGTATTTTCGGTGCTAAATTGCGCGCCTGTATTTCTGCAACCACAGAAGTCACTTATCTGCAATAATAATATAACATTATGTACAAAGCAAGCCATTCATGTTCTATATTCTCATTCGTGCTTTCTCTCTCTCTCTCTCTCTCTCTCTCTCTCCCTCACTAACTCTCTTCCCCTCACTGCCGCTCCTCCTCCGCCAACTCCTGCCTTCACTAGCTTACTCACTCGCTCTCTCTCTCTCTCTCACACACCCACACACATGCACACACGCGCGCGCGCGTACGCATAACATTTTTTTTTCACTCATGCACGTACAAGCTCACAGTTTTGTGAACGCACATCCGTCGTCATCCTCTATGTAGTGTAACACAGCAGTGGTTTATGCGAGAATACGAGAACTGCTGAGGATGAGATAGAATATCGGTGATCCTAGTTCTTGGTATCACTGCATATATATATATATATATATATATGTGAGCACCAACACACTGTGACGCCTTATAAGTTGCATCTTCGCATTTTTAAGTGGCAATTTTATGCGAACGTGATATGTCTTCGTAGCCCAGCTTTAAAGTTGACAAGATTATTTGATGCGCAGTATTTAAAAATAAATTATAAACAATTATAAATAAAAAAATATTGAAGATTGGTTGGGTTATTACATGCGAATAGTTTTTTTTTTACATATTAAAAAATTATGAATTATTGATGCAATTTTTACAAAAATATTCTTTTAGACATCTTTATAAATTTATTCTTTTGATATTTGAAATTATTTATTCGATCTAATAATCATTTGAATATGGAATATTTATAAATATTTGGCCATTCTCCAATAATATATGTTCAATTTTACATAAAATTAATTTTAGATTATTCTTTGTAATTTTATTTATTAAATAACTTTTGAATTACAATTTTTTTTTAATTAATTTTCTACTATTGGCTATAATTGGATTAAAAATTGATCGATTAACAGTTTGTGGAAAAAAGAATCGAAATTGTGACACTATTTTATTACTAATTTTTCAATTTCCATTAATTAAATTTGAAAACATTACGGACAATATTTGCAATTATTATTCAACGACTAAGTAATTATGTTAAACTACTAATCGTGTACTTTTTATATCAAGAATATTTTAAAGATATTTCAATATTCATGTATTAATATACTATTTTCCGACCGGTTATATTTTAAGTATAATTGAACGATAATGTAAGGAATAACAATTTGTTATTTGTTTCTCGGATTCATCCCCCTCCCCCGCCCCCTACCCAAACTATCTAATCTAAACTACATCAATGATATTATCCAATAACTTATTCATGTTGTTTTATGAATATATCGTGTATTTTTATGATTGATTTGTACTTATATTGTCAACGACTCTTCGTTCAAATTTATTGATGAAATGAATAAATGAATGTTGACAAAATTTAAAATCAATTACAATTAGTGACAAATGAATGCCAGCACATGTAACAAATATGTCGATTAAATAATAATGAAAATGAAAATTTTAACAATACATTTATGCTGGATTTTGTAATGGATAATGTACTTTTAAGTTCCCAACAGCAGATATGAATATTAATATTATTTCGAAATCTCACTGTTTGCATCGTATAATTTAGCAATAAGGTTAAAAAGGATATTCTTATACAGTCTGCATCTTATAAGATTTGAATTGCATTCACATATCAAGATTGTGTTTAATTTGTGTTTTATTTGCACAATATAGATAGTCGAAAGATAGTCTATTTTTTATTTTTTTATTTTCGTTGTACATTTAAAGAATGAGGCATTTCAAGGTAATTGTCTATTAATTAATTTCATTAAATGATTTAGGTAATAAAATTTCAAGAAAAAAAATAATAATAAATAAATAAATAAATAAATGAAGTTTTTATATTTAATTTTATTTTTTTGTAACCGAATAGACGACACTGCAATTGCGCAAATTAACGACTATTATCCAACGTAGCAGTCATATCTTACACAATCAGTGGTATAACTGTCATTGAGTTTTTCATTCTTCATATTAAATAAACATTCTAACATGAATATTGAAAAAAAAACTCTCTATTTATTGGCACATTTTATTGAAATATCCTTCCTAATTATTTTAGATGTATAATCTCGATTCAAATTAAGAATAACGACAATTTTCAACAAATATATGTTTGACAATATATTGTTAATAATAATAGAATTCAATGAATATTTCATAGTAAGCGTAATAGTATTTATAACCATCTTGAATTTAACATTCCACCCGGTCTCTTTACTTTTATTAATTTTGTCTTTAGTATCGTATCGAACAAGATCGACGACACTATATTCTTATTAACCTCCTGTCCTATCACGATCTATTCAAACTTCGTGGATCTTTGATAAGGACGAGCCTGAAGATGGCTAGGGTAGCTCGAGTCAAGATATATCGAGAAACGAGAATCGAGATGAGCGACATTCACATAACTTCGAGTCTTATGTCCGCAGCCACCAACGCCACCAACGCCGCTACTATTGGTAGACATTCTACGACGTCATAGTCATTGTTAAAATCCTAAGCTTCGTGTTTTCTCTTCAAAAGTGGACGTCTTAGGTGAGCAATCGACTTGTTAATATCCGTTAAGCATCCGCTAGTGGCCATACTATTTGCTAATTTGATTATGATAAAATCGAAGATGAAACCGTCAGCATTAAGAAATCCTTTATATTTTTTTCATCACAAAGGTTTTATTATTAATTTTTCTTTATCAATATTTTTTATCCATAACCTAGCTGAAATTTTCACTTGTGTTAGGTTTGACGGTACATTTTTTTAAAGTGCATAATTATGGCAATTTAATAATGCATGTTAACGTTATTTTGCCAGCTGCTGAGTTACTCATTATATTTATTATTATTGTCGTACGTTTGAGTTGAGGAGGAGAAATATGTCCGCTCTATGATAGTTGCGCCTTCTTTATATAGTTTTACAGATTTTCGTATCCACTATGCACACTTAATAGCTTGAAATGATAAAATTCAATAAAATTCACACGGCTTGTTCAATTATTGTGCTTTGGTAACTTAAAATCACCGGTCAATCGCCCTTAGTTTTAACACTTTCGTGCTGCGCATGTTGCATTGCACGCGTTGCGCCACGATATTAATTTACATTTATTTTACAGGACATCGATATGGGTGCTTACAAATATATGCAGGAGCTGTATCGTAAGAAACAAAGCGATGTGCTTCGTTTTTTACTACGTGTTAGATGTTGGCAGTATCGTCAGCTCACCAAAATGCACAGAGCACCCAGACCATCCCGGCCTGATAAAGCACGCCGCTTAGGATACAAAGCGAAACAAGGTATGCGGCCCTGTTGCGGCAAGAGTAAAATTTTTGTTGCCGGTTAAATGAGCATCGCTGTGCTTCAGCGATGAATAGGTTCGTTGACACATGCCTGTCGAGTTATCGAGAAAGTTTTATTAATTTACCCAGTCAATTATCAAATGATGAATTGTACATGCACCACTCTTACCTCATATATGGAGATTATGTATATCTGATTTGAAAGCGTAGTATGTTCATTCATAGTGCGATGATAAGATGGGACTAGACTCAACAGTCTGTAATTTTTGTTTAAAACAGGTTTCGTCATCTTCAGAATCCGTGTGCGCCGTGGTGGTCGTAAACGTCCAGTGCCAAAAGGAGCAACTTATGGCAAACCTAAGAGTCATGGTGTAAACCAGCTGAAGCCTACTAGAAAGTTACAGTCCGTTGCAGAAGTATGACTTTTATATTTACTTGTACTAATTCTATTTGTCCTTTATTTGTATCTTTTATTTCGATTATATTTATATCGCTATGATATTAGCTTGTATGTGATGATAGCATTCCTAATAATGATAAAAATGATTATTTATCTTCCTTGGATGTCTGAATAATAAATAGTTTAATTATTGAATTATTGAGTGTAAGCGTCGTTATGACATTTTCGTTACGATTTATATCGGTGTTTCTAGGAACGTGTTGGAAGACGCTGCGGAGGATTAAGAGTATTAAACAGCTACTGGGTAGCGCAGGACTCTTCTTACAAATATTATGAAGTCATTTTAGTCGATCCAGCACATAAAGTAAATAATTGACAATCCGTTCTATTGTTTCTTAATGTTTCACGCAGTGGTATATTAACCAAGAACTTGTTATTTACAGGCAATCAGAAACGATCCTAAGGTTAATTGGCTGTGTCAAGCCGTTCACAAACACCGTGAATTACGCGGTAAAACATCGTCCGGTAGGAGTTCTCGTGGGCTTGGCAAAGGACACAGATTCTCGCAGACAATTGGAGGATCTCGAAGGGCAGCCTGGTTACGAAGAAATTCCTTGTCACTCCGTAGAAAGCGTTAATTTACCAAAAAAACTACGGAGTTTGTTACAAGCATGTATAATTTTACAAATAAAATCATATTTTAAAATTGTATTATATTTTTATTATTTATTAAAATTTATATAAAAAAAAACAAAAGTTCTTCTGCAAGTGTTCAAATTATTTATTTTACAATGAATTTCAATAAGAACTTATTTTTCATCCCGTATATCTCTAATGGATCATTAATAAATCTGTAATGAGTACTTTTTTATTGGGAGGAGTGTCGACATAATGGATATTTTAAAGTTTGGTTATGTTGTGCCGACTGTTGAAGAAACCATGAGTAAAATATGGAAAAAATATTTATTGTGGTTTGCCCACCAACATGCAAATTTTCGAAAAGAAGTTAATATTTTAAAGAATATGTTTATGGATCAAGCTATTTTTGCTTAAAATGACATAATAAATATTTTTACTTTTAGGAAATGAATTCGATTATCAGTATGTTCAAAATAACCTTAAGGCTTGTTTTTGAGTCAACAGATCATGTAAGCTAATGTTTTATATATATATATATATATATATATATATTCTTTAAAATTTTAAATTCATTCGTTATGACACTCGCTTATTCATTTATTTATCATTATGTGCATGTTACAATTACATTTCTTCAAATTTCATAAACATAGTTTGTATCTTTTAGCCTTTCTGGATTGTTGAATTATCATCCCCTGATGAAGCTTATTTAATAGCAAGCAGGTCGGTATTACTTCGTTATTGTATTGAATTATGGGCGCGTTCGACAAACATAGAAGTTCTTCATTCAGATTTGAAATCTTATCCAAAAGATGAAATAGAATTGTATTTAAGTACAACTTTCAAAGTTGTCGTTGAGACATTTTGTAAACATTATACACAAAGAGAGAAAGTAGAGAAAATTGAAGTAAGTTTTTGATAATTATATCATTTTTTTAATTTATTCGATAAGTAAATTGTTTGATGTTTCATTTAATGTTTTTCAATTATTCCATTGTAATATAACAGACTTTCAACTATTTGCCATTAAAGGGCTCGGTAAATTTAAAAAATCCAGACACTACGCTATTTTATATAGAATACTATGGTATCGAATCAAATTCAATACCAGAAAAGCCTATTGAATTATTTTTTGGACGATGGGTATATCGATTATTATATTTATTTTACTAAGATTTATGATAAAATAATGGATAATTTGAAAAATCACTTAAGATTGCAGATGGTCAAAGAGATACAATTCAAAAACTTTCTTTAAAATCAAGGAAATTTATAGGCAACACCTCTATGGATCCCCAGCTTTCAATTATAATGGCAAATCAGGCTCGAGTGAAAAAAGGAGATATGGTTTTAGATCCATTTGTTGGCACTGGCTCGCTGCTGATTATTGCATCTATATTTGGCGGCTATACGTTTGGTACCGATATAGATTTTTTAATGCTTCATGCTCGTACAAGGCCTTCGAGAATTTCGCAGAAAGTGAGTGATAAATTTAACGAAAGGTTGATTAAGCCGTCTTATTTATTCTTTAATTAATAAATTATTGGACATTAATGTTTAATATAATTTTAAAAAAAAACTCTTAATTTAAATGAGTAATAGAAAATGTAAATTTTATATGACGACAATGTGAATTTCTCTTTACCTTACAATGGAAGAATAAAAAATTTAAATAATACTTTTCAGATACGAGATAAAGATGAAAGTATAGCATCAAATATGGAACAATATGGTGTAAAATCACGCTTTTTAGACGTATTAGTATCAGATTTTTCTAGAACATTATGGAGAACAGATATGCAATTAGATGCAATTATTACAGATCGTAAGTAATATATAAGTGAAAAGAGTTTAAGGGAAACAGGACGTATGTTGAATTTTTGCTTGAATTGTTGCAGCTCCATATGGGATTCGTGAAGCTGTAGAACGCGTTGGAACATTAAAATCTAATCCTTTTATCGAAGATGATCAAATTCATTATCCATCTAAAGTAATTTATAAATTGGAGCATTTATTTATAGATCTTTTAATATTTTCCGTTAAGCATTTACGATTGAATGGGAGAGTGGTGTTTTGGTTTCCATTATTTAGGTAATAATTTGAAAATACTTGCTCATTAAATTCACCATTTTCATCAATTTTCCTTTAAAGGCTAATACGTTATTTAAATTGTTATGTTAAATAATTTTATTTGCTCCGATATATTGGACTTATTAAAAAATTCTAACGTATAATTATCAGATATGGGCGAATATAGGAAATCGTAGTAGTAAACATTTGTCTTAACATCATATTTAACAAGCTTATACAGAGCTACAAGAGCTAATATAACATTTAATTAAAATTCGTTCGATCAATTAACTATTAGAAAAGTATTGGCATTAATAAACGAAAAATAAACAAAGCAAAAAAAGAAGTATTTGAATATTTTACTCCAGTTCCGAGACAGCCAAATGAATTATCCTTTCGAAATCTTTTATTAAATAAATTGTAATTTTAGAGGTAAATATTCAGAGGACCAGCTGCCATTTCACCCATGCCTAACTCTCGTAGCCAGTTCAGAACAAATTCTCAGTAATTACACCAGCAGGCGATTATTGACGTACGAAAAAATTAAGGAGCCAGAGGTGAGACTTGTCATTCAATGGCTTTCATTACATTATAAAGTTCAATTAATATTAAGCCTACCCACGTTAATTATTGCGTTATGCAATGTTAATGTAAATGTTTGAAAAATTATAATTTCTTTAATAGACTGACGATCCAGCGTGTACGATAGGTGAAGCGAATTTTCGCGATCAATACTTCAACATGAGAAAGGAGTCGCGTACTGTGAGGCGATTGCGACAATCTGGTGAGCGAGCGCGTCAAAGGATGGAATGGGAGATGAGGAAGACGACGAATGGAGATAAAACTTGATTGACAATACTTTAATTAATAATGAATAATTTCTTAACTGTATAATAAATATTAAATATAATTCGTTTACTAAACATTAAATAGTCGGCACGCACCATTTACTTAGTAACATAAAATTACATTGTCTTTTAGTGATATGAACATGTATATGATGATATATTTACTTAAGGATGCTCGTGAATTTATATTATCGATATGATTGTGAATAATTAGCATTATAGTAGTTAAAGAGAGAGAGAGAGAGAGAGAGAGAGAGAGAGAGAAAAATTGAAAATTGGAAAAACGTATAAAATGTATAGAAAATATAGTTTGGTATAGAACAATACAATTGGCACTGAATTCGTAACGTGCAATCGCATGGCCTGCGGCGAAAAAATTTCTCTTAAAAAATTTCTCCTTACGTTAATTATTATAAATAGTAAATGGAGTAAGGATTATTTTTTAAAGGCACTTGAATTATTAATAAGGTGCTACGAGAGAAATTCTTTTGCTGAACAGCATTCTCAATCGAGGCTTCTTCTGCAAAGCCTGTGCAATTGATATATATATATATATATTAGTTAACGTAAACTGTACAATAGTGCTGCACAGTCGTAGCTGCGACGAGAAAATTGTTTTTAACGAGCGCGATATCTTATTCTATCTATGTTTTGCCCGAGCGAAGAATTTCGAGTTTCGCGTGCGTGTGTACCGTACACCGATACGCGCTTCGTCGCAAGATCTCGTCTCCCACGTTCCCTCCGGCATTTTCGTCGGCATTTTCGTCGGCATTTTCGTCGGCATTTTCGTCATTCATTGTCAAGACATATTACAATTACTATGAAAATACGTATTCATTTCATTCATTTTATACGGATTCAATTGCTTCCGCACGACCATGTACTAATTCACTTATTCGTACGTACAAATCCAATTGAACAATCGAGTGATTATAACCACAAGGACTCGGAAAATCATGTTTTTACTTAACTGTCACCTGATGCACCTAAGGTGTAGCGTACCTAAAGTACTCATATCACACCATTTAAATATTAATTACGCATATTACTTTACTTTATTTGTTTCAATACGTTCTATTTACAATATTGATTATTGTACTTGGAATAATCAAAATTGCTGTACACTATTTTATGGCTTTCTTTTTCTTTTTTTTTTTTTTTTTTTTTTTTTTTTTTTTTGCATTATTAATCCCATAGCCAATACGAGAGCCATATGGAGCAATGGATCAAATTATCTTTGATTAGAATTTCTTTGGAAAGCGTAATTTCTGCCGCAACGACATTTATTGTAAAGACGAAATATCCCCGTCGTGGAGAGGAGGCCGCGTTTTTTTTTTCCCCATTATTTTAGCCTCAGAAAAATGCCCAAGGGAACGTCGTCTCGAAGAGAAGTTACGAAAAAAAAAATAGGTTCGAGAGGATATGAGTCAATGTCCTATGAGGCGGAATTACTGGAGCTAGGGGCCAGGCCTCTGCCGATCATCGGCGTGTGTTCATCCTCGTCAACGGGGAACTCGTAGATGGGCTTGAAACCACCGAAGAGTTGAGGCTTGAAGCTCTCCGGGTCGAAACTGTCGGCGCCTGGGCTGGAACCAGAACCGGAAGATTCAGTCTGGGACTCGGTGCTCGGTACCGATTCTTCGGTGGCCGTGGCCTTGCCCTCGGGTACATCGGCCCTGGCTACGGCCGACCTCTCGGTACTATTTGCTACGACGACGCTCCAACCGTTGCGCGCGGGCGCTTCCGCCGAGAGGCTTGCGACGAAGGGAGCCATGAAGCTTTGGGGCGAGGGTGCCGAGGAAGAGGAGCTGCTCGGCTGCTGAGACGGCAGCAGCACCGGCTTTTCCTCTCGGTGACGCTCGTATGTTTGGTTGAGCTCGGCTGGTTCTGACTCTTCTTCATCGTGTTCATCTTCGGGCTCGTGATGCTGGTGAACCGCCGAGGGCGTCGTCGGCGTGTACACGAAAGCAATGGGACTCGAGGCTTGGACGATGGGAAGTCGCGGTAATGTCGCTGATATCGTGGACGGTTGGTGTTTCTTCGTGGGGAAGGGTAGGAAATCCTGCAGATACGAGATTACGTTGAAGGCGGCATTACCGCCGCCGACGCTGTTGCTGCTGCTGCTGCTGCTGCTGCTGCTGCTGGGAATAATGTTCGCATCGGGAGTCAAGCCGGTAGTGATTTTATTCAACTTTGTCGGTGCTGAATCCTCCTCGTCCCTGTCGTCGCTCGGCACCAGGAGAGGCTTCTCTCGACTCAGAATCGAGGATTCGGCTAGCTCGGCTCCATAATTCTAAAGAAAGTGTTATGTTTTACGTTTGGTTTCCAAATTTGTAACTTATAAAAGTACATTAAAGACGAACAAACAAAAATTAGTTCGGCATTTTTACGAGAGAGAGAGAGAGAGAGAGAGAGAGACTTAAATTTGAGTTATTTGACCAGAAAAGTAGAATTTTTTAAATGGTTATATTAATTATATCGAAATTTCAAAATGAGTTAGGCAAGAATATTACATCTCAAATCCAATTGATTATACAAATAAATAATTCATTATAGAAAATTGAAGATTTTTAATAACATTTTAATATATATTATTTTTGTAAAACAAAGCCAAAGATATAATTTATACGTATGAGGGATGAAAAATGCATTTTACAAGGTAGAGCTAAATTCAATCTTAAACATGTTATTCAAATTCTATAAAAATAATAATATTACAAAAATATTTTTTTTTTTCTTTTAATCATTACTTCAAACAACAAATAATTCGAGATCTTCGTTTTTAAAAAGCCTTGGCTTAAAGAATAAAATGTTTTAGAATTCATCGTATACCTGTGATGAAAAGTCGACGTTCACGGCATTGTGATGTTGCGGTATCTTTCCGTAAAAGAACCCTGACAGCTTGTCCTCGCCAGGTTTGTTCTGTTCGGCGCCTTGACCCTCCTCGTCGTAATGGGTGAGGGTGTCGGGTGGAAGGGGACGCTGAGGTCCGTGAGTGCCGATTACTACAGACTCATCACGTTCCGCACTCTCCTCCTGGTTATCGATGTTTACCGCGCTATTTACCGGGTAGACGACGTAGACAGGTCCGGTCTCTGATGCCCCGCCGGTTTCCTGGATTTCTGGCTCCTCATCGTCCTTGCGTCGATCGGCCTCGTTACTGATTATCTGCTTCAGGGGGAGAGCGGGGAGAGGATGAAATGAAAAATACTTTTATAATACACAATTTCGTTATTTTGTGCGTATGGGAAAATTGCATGTGCCAAAACGTGTTGTATTACGGGCTTTTTAATCATCTTAATTACCTTTTGATAATTGTATAACCACTGAACATCGTAAAATAAAATTTATTTTGTTTTTATTATAAAGTCTAACATCTTTTAAATATTAAATATTAACCGAGATATTTTTATAAGTTCCCGAATTTTGTACACTATCGATAAAAACATTTTAAATTTGATTAAACCATTTTCTAGAAATTATCAAAATTGAAAGCTCAAATGGAAAGCTAATGTTTTTTAATTGAGCTTTTTGCCGATTTTTATCATAAATTCTATAAATTATATAAGCTTAAGTAGATAATGAAATGTGACGTAAACACGAGAGATTTAAAAGTTAAAATTGTTCAGCAATTTATTTATTTCTCCCCAAAATAGAACAAAGGTTTTTTTTTTTTTTTTTTTTTTTTTTTTTTTTTTTTTTTTTTTTTAGACAGTTAATAAGGCCAACCAATTAAAGTAGTTTTATAACTTTGTATAAAAAACATTGATTAACAATTTATGATTTTGCCAGTGTAAGAGAATGAGTTGAAGAATAAGCAAGATATATCGATTGGCCGATTGAAAAATCGCTTTAGAAATTAGATAAGCTGGACGTGCCGGAATAAAGTAGAAAACTTACGGATACTGGACTCTCCTCCTCTTTGTTGGCTTCGTCCTCCTTCGTCTCGTCTGCGCGGTTGATCTTGAATAGCGGCGGCAGGTTCGATCTAATAATATCTTCGTCGAGGGCACCTCTCTGCTGTATCATCTGTAGAGTGGCGATCTGGGGCACCTGTCCGTCGGATCGGCTCTTGGGGAAGATGATGGGTCGGGGCGGCACCTGGGGTGGCTCGGCGGAGAAGCGCTCGCCCGGAGACTCGTCCTCCATCCGGAGCTTCTGGTGGTTGGGTCGGCTGCCGGTCATCGATGGACGGTAGCGCTTTAGGTGGTCGGGCTTGGGTGGAGCGAGCGGTGTAGCGGCGACTTCCTCCGCCTTGCGCGGTAGCTGCTGCTGGTGACTGGGGGCCGGGGGTGGGGGCGGGCTCAGAAGTTGTAGGTGGGCCGGCGGGTATGGCTGGCCCCTGCGCGAGGGATGCTGATGCGTCGTTGGATGCTGCTGAGCGGCGGAAGGTCGCGGGCGTGTCCCATGGTGTGGGGGTGCGCTCAGTGTGCCTGAAATCCGGATGGGCTCGAGGTAAATTGCCATTTTACGATATTATTGTTATATTCCAGGAAGGTGGAAGGGGGCTGCCTGGAAGGCTGTAGGTTACGGAACGTCTCGCTCACAATGGCACGTGGCTCATTGGGGATCATTCGAGACCTCGACCTTATCAGTCTTTCATAATCAAAGCTTTCCTTCTTTACTTTAAATAAATTATGTCTCATGAATTTTAAATTGCGCGCAGTGCGTACGTGCCCATCTGCCCGACAAATACACGATTTAAAATTTACGATTCACCCGATCTATGTGCGTATTGGATTATTTCGACAAGACTCGAACGAATTTCTTTTGAGCAAAGTTTACAACCGTTGAATTCTTCTCAATTCTATGCGACAATATACATAAAATCTCTTTTGTGACCAGTTAATTAAGATACCGATCATTCTATTGCAAAGACAATTACGTGCTTGAAAAAAATTTTGCAAACACTTGAGCAATAATAATCGAATATTTTGAAATGAGAAATGCGTATACAAAGAAGTGTGAAAACTTTATTATTAAGTTGTTATGAGCAGGTCATGATTCAACGTCTCGTCGATATAAGATAGCGCTATTTATTGTTGATAAATGTTTATTTAATTATAGATAATAATGACCTTTTATATTTGTCCCATAAAATTAACAGTAATTCGGTTTAATCGAAGCCAATCTTATATCCTTACGTTGATAATGGCACAGCGAACGTTCAAGGTTAATGATAATTGAATTATATTATTATTTAAAATGAGTTTTACAATTTTTTTTTTAAAAAATTCTCTAACTTCAATAGCATTGAAAGGGCACATTGAATCGTGAGTGATTATTGCGAAAGGAAAAGTGGCTCACCAATTTTATCGGCGCCTCTATGCCCATGCGAGGTCTTTGCATTTGGTCTGAATTGCGGCAAAATGTTGGGTAATTTAACGTCGTGGGACGTGCTGGTTCTCCTTTTAAAACCGACGGATGGAAGCTCGGGCTTTTGTCTTGGTGGTAGCGGTATCCGTTGAGGACGTGGTGGATACTCCAAAGGCTTGCCCGAAATCCCATTTCCGTGTTGATAGTGGAAATAGTAGGGGGGTCTTTGACTGATGGCTCCGGTAGGCGGCCTAGGGATAAGCGAGTGGCAAGAATTCATTAAACATCGTTTTAATCGCGATCAAAAATCAAAATTGTTATGGGCAAAATGTAGGAATCCATATTACCTGGGGGGTCGACTCTCAGCTGGCGGTGTCAGACTTTCCGCTAATTGCGGTAGTTTTTGAAGATTGTTACTGCCATGATTGTTAATCATATTGTTGTTGTTGTTGTTGTTGTTGTTGTTGTTGTTGTTGTTGTTGTTGTTGTTGTTGTTGTTGTTGTTGTTGTTGTTGTTGTTGTTGTTGTTGTTGTTGTTGTTGTTGTTGTTGTTGTTGTTGTTGTTGTTGTTGTTGTTGTTGTTGTTGTTGTTGTTGTTGTTGTTGTTGTTGTTGTTATTCATGTTGTTAATCATATTGTTGTTGTTGTTGTTGTTGTTGTTGTTGTTGCCACCTAGTAGAATGGAATTATCGGCGGGATTGTTCAAACCATTTGGCGTAATCTCTTTGATTGTACCATCGGCTTGATTAATTATAATAATGTGCTCCTCGACTGGTCGCTGCATTGGAGTTTGATTTTGCTCGAGTTGTTTGTCTTGGCTGTTCTCGGGAAAGGCGACGAATCCAGAGACTTTCTCGCTTTGCGATTTATCGTTTTGCTTGTTGCTACTGTTGTCATTAGCCGAAGTCGATGGAAAGACGAAGGACGATTGAGATTTCGTTTGAGCCTCGGTGTCCGACATCGAGTCCGTTTGCATTGGATTAGAATTGTACCACTTGGATGGATTATATTCGGACTGTGACGATGGTTCTACAACAGCCACCGAGGGTAGAGCGGCCGAGAATGTTTTATCTACGTTCGTTTGTTGAGCATTCGAACCCTTTAAGCATAGAGTATCGTATTTATGAGACTTGTACATTATTTTAATTATGGATATCACGTTTCAAGCTACCCTATATTACATAATTAATATTAATCTGTCCACATTATTATTTCATATAATTATTTATATAATTATTTTAAGAAATTTACTATATATTCATAATTTCAAAACGTACGTTTGCAACCAATGCAAAAGTTTCATCATTTCACCTTAATGCTACGGGCATTGCAAACTACGCTCTTATGGTTATAGAAATAAAATAGAGTAACGCAAAATAGGCTCAGATATATTGTTAATACTAAATTGTTTTTAATCTACAGTGAGAAAAAAGTCAGTGTCGAACTTACCGTCGCGAACATTGGTCTGAAATTATTCTCATTGCCATTTGGTGCATAAGGATGTTCCTCCATTGCTGTACCGAGAGTATAATAACTCCCCTCAACGTTCTGTCTATTGCCTAATACGAAGGATACCGTGTCCTGATCATGGGGAACGATCACGTTGCTGGTGCTTTCAGGCAGCACGCTAATTACGCTTCCTGGCCTACTGTACGCATTCGCCCCGAAATGTATCGTCGAATGTAGAATGTTATTGTTATTGTTATTTGTATTGTAGTATTCAATGGGCCTGTGACCTTCGACAAAATTCTCGTGCACAGGAGGGACGAGCAAAGGATTGTTGCCGCTGTCGAGAGGCATCGACGTGGCCGGTGGCTGTTGCTGAACGGAAAGCATCGCGGGCTTGGCAGTCGTCAAGTGAATGCTCGATAAAGATTGCTGTTTCGGATAGGATGACGATGTTACGAGGGTCGACGTCTCGGCCCCACCCACGCTCGACGTCGTCGAGAGGTGGGCGAAAGCCTTCGCCGTCGTTGTCGTCATCGTTGTCGTTGTTGTCGGCGCTGTGGTTGTCGATGGTGGTGGTGATGGCGACGCGCTGGATGCCGCTGGAGGAGGATTTTTCATCTCCGTACGGTGCGCGAACTCATTGTGATGAGAAAACTGATGCTGCTGGTAGCCATTATCGTGAGTTGTCTCGTCGGAGAAAGGGTAATAGTCGTCGTAATCGTCGCTGTAGAGGTACGTTGACTGTGGAGTCGGCCTCGACGGACTCTGCGGCCCATTGTTATGGCCATTCAAATCCTGATTCATCGTCGATCTATGGATCGATAAGAGTTAAGAGTTTCGTAGAAGGATTTTATAGGAAGGGCAACTCGTGATGTCACTACATGATAACTATAAGCCATTATTATATTATCGCATTGTTTTCGTTTTTTAATCAATACAATTTCGCTGTCGCTTAGGCTCTAGTGAATTATTTTTTTTGTCGTCAATTAAATATATTGTTTCTTTATTCATTTGTCATTTTACTTATAAATTACATTGATTAAATCATACAAGTATGTGTACCTTCAAGAACTTCAAGAATAGTAATAATATATTCGCTTAACGACCACAGAGTATGTTTCATTAAACGTTTAATGGTTTTAAGGCTAGCCCAAATAGAATATTCGTAGTAATAGTAATAATAATAATAATAATAATAATAATAATAATAATAATAATAATAAATTTGGCAAAGTTTAAATAAAATTGTTATTTAAGTGAAATTGACACGATAGATTGTATCTCCAAGTTCTTGAGATAAAGTAGAGTCGTTTGCTTTGAAAACCAATCGAATGGGATTACAACGAATGATTTATTGATTAATCTGTGAAAAGTCATTATATACCGAGATTGTCCGTAGATCATTATCGGCATAATTCTGCTAATTAAAATAATAAATTTACTCTATAAGTACGTACCCAAATTTGCTGGGTGCACTATTTTTTATGCCCTGTAGCTTCTCAATTGGTAAAATGTCCTCGTATTCATCGTAATGACTGGTGTTCTTGGATGGCTTCCACGTGGTAATTTTAGGTTGCGTTACCGGTAATTGGGTTGTCGTTGTCGTCGTGGTCGTTGGCCTCGCAGTACTCGCTATAGTCGTTGGCGCTTTGGTGGGTTTTGTCGTTGTTGTTTTTTTTTTATCTATTGGCCTCGCTGTCGATGTCGTTGTCGATGTAGTTACTGGTGTGGTCTTCGGCCTCGTTGTTGTCGTAGTAGTTGTCGTGGTTGTTGCAGATGTACTCGTAGTCTTTGGATAGTAGACCTTTCGTGTTGCTGTACTGATCGATACCTTGACATTTAAAGACACGTAGACAAATAAAATGTTACCAGTAGTTTACTTTATCAATTTAACTAAATTAATTTCTCGGTTAAATAAGTAACAACAACAACAACAACAACAACAACAACAACAAAACAGATAGAGGGAGAGAGAGAATTAAAATACAATATACTCGTAATGCTATCGTTTCAATATGTGTTAACCAATGTTATTCATACGTGGATGCAATTTAAGAAAGAAAGAGAAAGTCAAATTTTTTAAGTGAAAAAGAATGAGTACCTTGGTTGCCGTCTCCTGATGATAAGGTCGGTGATTGTTAATGTTGTAGCTATTCGAGCCGCTCTGCACTTTGGTATTTGCGTAGGAGCTCGATATAAGGGGATAATTGTCCCGCTCGTATTTCTCGGAGCTGTAACGTACCGGCAGATTCAGGAAGTCGTGAAAGCTCGGCGAGTAAGGATTTATCTCGTTGGGCCCGACACGTTCGTTCTTCGAGTTGCTGGCAACAACGCGCTTGCCGTCCAGGTAGCCGATCTTGCCGTACGGGTACTGTTCTTCGAGTTTCGACTGACTGTCAATATGCATGCTCTCGTCCTCGTCGCCTTGGTATGTATCGGTGAAGTTGAGGGCTTTGAGTGGCGGTGTCTTCTCAAAGTCGATTTTCCCAGTGATCGGATCCTTTTCAAGGGAAAAGGGTTTGCCACCGTTGAACGCATACGCGTACGGCAATTTATACCTACAATTTCCCATGAATCCCATATTACCGATCAAACGTTTATTTTCTAGAGAGACAACTTAACTCAATAGCTCCGAAACATCCGTTATATTTATGTCTAAATTCCAAGCGATAACATTTTTATGCGAAAGGATTGATTAACGTTATAGGGAAAATGTTGCGCGACAACCGTTATATATTATTGCAGAATTAACTATTAAGTAGCGTTTAAGTATGAAAAATAATTAGAGCTCGCTCGTGAATGTAATATGTTTGTCGATTTTTTTTTTTTTTTTTTTTTTTTTTTTTTTTTTTTTTTTTTTTCATTGGAGCATTTAATAAATAAAGGGCGCTTTGTTAAGGAAGATAAAAACGTCGCTTTGAAAAATTCAAAGGAAGCGATTAAAATTGAAGGCAAAAGAGAGTAATCGTGGCTGTGTTGTACCTCGGCTCTTGGTCCGGATAGGGCGTGGAGGCAACATTAGCGGCGCTTTCTTCGGCTATGAGATCCAGGTCGTCATTATCAGCCGTTCTTGCGATAATTAAGTGCGAGAAGGCCGCCGCGTCATCCGTTACCTCAGCATTCTTATTGTCTAGTAAGGATCCGCCCGTGAGAAATTCTGCCGAGATGCCCAATACCGCAGTATTGGCGAGCAGTAAAGTTGTCAAAATCATTGATAACATCTTGATACTGAAAAAGTGGAGAAAAAAAAGAAAAAAGAAAAAGTAGTTCGTTGTGAGCGTTGAATATTTGTTAAAACAGGTCGTAATAGTATTATAATGTCATTGTGGAGGATACTGATTTTCATAGAGTACTCGGCAAACTAAATGATTGAGCATTTTTTCTCTATTTTTTCTCATAATTTATTGTCAAGATTAACTGAAATTTGCTCTTCAGGTCCAAATTATCGCTTTAAACTAAAACTTAGGTTTAATGCTGGTAATTTCAATCATTATCCTTCACATTATGTATACAGTTAAACTATTTTTTCACCAGTACGGAATGTTTTTCATACAAATACAAATGTTAATTTACTATTGAAAATACTGTTTGTGTTTAATTGTAACGGTGCTTCAATCGTTAAAAGCGATAAAAGTAAAATAAAAACATTATGCTGTCAGAATAACCACAACAAATATCGATAACAACAAAGTTATTTGTTTGTTTTTTTTTTTTTTTCCTTTTAATATTTTCATTGCAATTACCGTCATACACGCACAAACGAACAAATCGTAATCATTACAGGCGTTGCAGTATCGTAATAATAGCACTTGAGTAATTGCACGTTCTACTTGAAATACATTTTTGGGATTGATTTTTAATGACTCGTACATTGAATGATGCGTATTTAACAATGTTGCATCTTACGATTCCTACAAGAAATAATGTTACTACTTAACCGCTGTAATTCCATAAATTTTACTCAATTCTGTTATCACTTTGAATGCTCATTATATGAAAATATATCGAAACTATAATATTCCAAGATAATTATCGTTTGCCCTACATCGATAAATTTTATAGAATTTTTTTAAGTAAAAAAATTGAGTAAAAAAAACAGGCATACACAAATGACAGGCTAATATTCGATAATTTTCGACATTCTAAAATTATTGGCTTTCGAGCAAAGCTCCCTCATTAATCCCTTTTGTACAATGATGCTTGAAGAAATTGCTTGTTTATGATGCAGCGACGGAAGAGAAACTATATTATATTCTTTATACGTATGTGCTTCGAAAACGTCGCATCTCCTGCAGCGAATAATAATAAACGAGTTCGCCGAACATCCGCCCAGGGCTCGCCTTACCAATCGCTCGAATGGAAAATAACAAAGTCGACGATAATGCATCGAGGAGAAGACCATTACAAACTGTGCTGTAAGGCAGGAAGGCATATTGGTAGGATCTCCGGCGCTGTGGGATTGCGGCACGCGAGGTATCTATAATGAGGAAAGGGTACCGTTAACGAAGATTATTACGTCACTAAAGGCACGCCACGAGCTCCGGTAGTGGGTCATCGCTTTCGCGTCCAAGACTTACCGAGGAGAGATGCATGCGCTACGCACGCGACGACGACGATTGCACGGAAATCTTATGTTTTTTTAACTTCCCGTGCGAGCCTCCTTTATCCGCGCATCACTCTTTCAATCATTTTCACCACATTCTTTCATTTATAACTTGTGCCATTGTGAAAATGAGGATAAACCAGCTTCGTACAGCGATATCTAAAGCCGATGACTCTTATGATCGATCGCCTCCTCCGAGTCGACTCGATAGAAAAAAACTTTTGAGAAATGGGCTGCCCGATGAAGAATGACTTTTTCTTTTCTTTACAAAATTCTTAACAAATTGCTCGATAATTGCTGGATATTATTTTGATTAATCGCTTTACACTATTTTCCATTTTCACCAACGAACATTTGCACATTTCTGTATAAAGCGTATAAATTTCAATCGCGTTGCTAATCTAATGGGAGGAAATGCATTATCACATTCCAGTTAAATAAAATGTTTTTTTTTTTTTTTTGAATAAAAATTATAATAATAATGATTCTTCAAAACTGTAGCAATACGAAGAAAGAAAATTGTCTGGAAAATACCGAGAACGTGGCCCCGTTAATTATAATTGCAAAATATTTCAATATTTATATGTAACAGGCAATTGATCAAATTGTCTACAAGACAATTATTAATTTGTCTTATTCAAGCGAAACATTAAATTATTTTATCACTAGGAATGAAGCATCATTACAAGTACCGTAAAACAAGATCTCATTGATTTTTTCGAAAAGTTTATTATCTCCTTTTATTTTCGTTATTTTCGTTGCGATATTAAAGTAGGTATACTTGCCGTATACGTAAATTCGCGCTATATATATAATATATATATATATATATATATATATATATATATATATATATATATATATATATATAAAAGAAAAAAAAAGTATTTTCATTTTGTGCGGCCAATTTGTCGCTATAATTTATTATATAGGCGTTTAATCACAATGTGCCTCCAACGAGACTATTAAACCATTTTCCAACTACCAGTAGTTACAAAAAAGTCCGAGTTTCTAATCTTCGATCTAATATTTCTTATATCTCTCTCACGCGATAGCCCAGTGAAATTAATAAATATACAAACACTGCGTAACGCGATTGCCTGAAAATTTCATGAATTCAGAAACATTCGATGTAAACGCCTGTAAAATGGTAAAAGAAGCAGCCAGAAATCTTCTCTCCTTGTCCACTTTTTTCAATTTCGATTTTTCATCATTTCAGCGCTTAAACCATAGAGTTAAATATCTGGTTTAACGGTATTCTCGATAATACTCGACTCATTCATGGTGAAGAGTCACAGAGTCGCGGACCTTCGCCTCAACGTAACGCCGGTACAGGCCCCATCTGGGCTTATTGGCCCCTGAGCTCGAAGACCCGCAGACTGCCGATGATCCTGGCAATGGTGAGACCTCGCGGGATCTCGCGCACGTGCGCGGCTCGAATGACAATCGGGCTGTCTCGCGGCCGGCGCCGAGGTATAGGTGAGACGCCGGTGAAAGGGACCGAGCGGATGGGCCGAGCTGACACAGATTTCCCATCGCGGCCATGGTCACGGACGTCATCGTCGCTTAGTCCGGAATGCGCGGACAATAGGCTCGTTAGCATGCGAGAGGGCTTATCCGCGCCCTGGGGCTTTGTTTTACTCTCAGGTGCGGGTTTATCGCTCTTCCTCGCTCTTACGGGCGAGCACTTTTGCTCAGCTACGTGAGTTTAATTTATTGCGGGACTTTTTCAAAATGGATCGCTCGTCTCCATGATAATCGCCGACACTTTAAGTGTTTGCTCGTGTAAGTCTCTTAAGTGCTTTCGTTTTGCTTCACTTTTAATTTATGGGGCAGTTAAACATCGCCATCGCCTTGTGCAATTACCGGCCCGAAATACAACAATCCCAATTCCTTGAAAAGATATTCAAATCGCCTTCCCGTTATTTATTGACCCAGTATATTAATTTAAGGAGTAAGTTGTTGAAGAAACGGGCAATCTTATTTTCAAAATGTTATTTTCAATTTTTCGTTGTATTGCGGCGAAATTGTTTGTCGACGCTTCACATTGCCAATTCTTGCGAAAAAAATTCGTCCCTACGAGCCTATCGCGCCGGCAAGTCCAGCCCTTATTGAACGTTCAATGCCTTAAATACGAACGTTTGTAAGGAATTTAATTTTAAAAAGTAAAATCCTTATAATTCTCGATAAAAAGTAATATGTAAATCGTTGTATTTATTAACGGAGGATTGCCGTTCGTACGGTATAAATCACATTTATCCGTTTGTGCGATGTTATCCTGTAAGTTCAAACTCTTGAAAATTAGTTTCTTACACTTACCACAGACTATAATGTATTCTTTCTTTTTTTCTTTTTTTTTTCTTTTTTTCATGCAATTCTTTCCATAATAGTATTATAAATAATAACAACATTGTTCGTGCCATTATACTTTAATTAATAATATTGAAGTACATTTATCGATCCAGTCATCATAAATATTCCAAGCAATTTGAAGATTCATACGATTCATACGATGAATTATATCTAATATATATAAAATAAAAAATCTTTAATAATTATTTATAAATATTTCAAAAATAACAAATATATCTTTAATTAATTCAACTCATTCATTCTTTAAAGTAAATTATATAATTAAATTTCTTCAAAATAACATTACGTAGGATGCATATGTATTAATATAACCTATATTCTGTAACTGTATTATGCTATTAACACATAGCGGTAAGAGCACATGCCAGCTAAAAAAATAAATACAGTAGATTAAAATAAATGGCACAATATGAAAGTATAACGTAAACACATCATCGTTATTTATTGTTCATTATTATTGATAATTTTCAAATTTTTTTTTAATGTTTTTCATTTAAAATCAAATTTTTCGGTAACAAGAACATGGCTGAAGAAATCAAATTAATCAATCACATGCCCTATGAGTGTATGTAAAAATGTTCGATTATAAGTAGCAATTGAAAAAAAGTTCATCGTTTCGTCAGATAAAGCTATCCTTTTAAAAATTTTAAAAACAGTTATCTTTATAAGTGAAATGATATAACGGAGTATATTTTTATACCTCGTATAACTATATGATTATATGATACCGGTTCCTCTTGAAGGCTTTTGAAATAATTATCTTTATTAGGAATGTAATAGGAAATGTATTTATTAAACGTTTGGAGCATTTACTATTTAGAGTTGCTTACTCTATAGCTACTGCTCAACCTAAATGGATCGTACCGTAATTCCTACTAAAAATTTGCTCTCAATTATTTCATAAAATTTTGCTACATAAAGAACGTCAATATAATAAAACGTGTTTTCAAAAACCTTCTTGTTCTGTCAATAAAATTTTTCTAAAAATACTAAAAATAATTTGAAGTATCTGTAGAAAATATTAACAATCACAATGAAACAGATAAAATAGATACAATAGATAAAATGTAAATACTAATTTGCTGAAAATAATTCTGCAATACGTAAGATGTCTCATTAAGTAATACTTTCATATTTTCCTTTCCGGATATTGTAGCATTTTTTGCAACGTTATTTTAAAATAATGCAATTATACATTTTGAGAAAGTATTGGAATTATGTAAAAAAAAAAAAAAAAAAAAAAAAAAAAAAAAAAAAAAAAACTATATAAAGTTTTTAGGTGACAAATTAAGCAATACAATTATATGTGTAATGCGCATTGAGTTCATTGATCGTTAAAGAAAAAGAAATTAAATAAACAATTTCGATAAGTAATATTGGATTAGAAAACAATATCTATATTCTATAATTATTGTTTTAAAAACTTTTTTCTAAAAAAAAATTATACCATTACTTATTACGAGTAAGTAAATACAAACTATACAAACAAAATAATTGTAAAGTTATTTCGCCGTTTTATTAATGGATATTAGTAAAAACTATTAAATTATTTGTAAAATAATTCTAATACCGAAGAATATTAGATATTATTAATATCTATCGCAGCACAATAAGTTTGAATATATAAAATACATGACATATTGATAAACAAGTAATTTATTTGTAAATAAAAAATAAAAAAAAAAAAAAAAAAAAAAAAAAAAAAACAATTGATTAAATCTATCAAACATTCAATTAATTACTTCTTTTTTTATTCTTCAATTAATAGTACATTGCAAATGGTAATGAAATATGTCAAAGTTTTATTGAATTGAATATCTAAATTTAATTTTTCTGATAAACCAGAGTTCAATTCATACGATATAAATCTACAAATTTCTAAGAAAACATTTGAAAGGATACACGAGTTCGTATATCTCAATAACATAATAAAAAGTACCAATGAGGTGAAAGAGAATTAGGAGACATTAAATATTTAAAATTTTAATAACTAATAGATATAAAGTTAAAATTTCTAAACATCGGTATTTACAATTCTTTCTAATAAAATAAAACTATAATCCAAGTATAGAAATAGGCAGTATAGTATCGATCAGAATTTTCAAAAATAAAGCCTTTTAATTTAGCCTTTAATAGTAAATTGATGAAAGACTTTGCAATACGAATTAAAATTTAAACACTTTGATATTGCTCTCGTGTACTAATATAGCATTTCATTAATTTTAATACATTTTTTTCTAAGATTATATTACATGACTATATTTATAAAAATAAAGTTCAATAAAATATTTTACTTAAAAAGTTCTTATCTATATATTCACAAAGTATAATAGCTTATGCAAGATTAATAAATCGATACGTCTTTATAAAACTATTTAGTATTTAATTTCAAAATTATAAGCTATCGATTATTCTTAGATGCATAGTGCAATAAACATTATAAAAATGTTGCGATGAAAAGATATAAAAATGTTGATGAACGTGACAATCGACTTTCGAATAATTTATGTTTCAGGAAAAAAAGTTTTCATCTTAAAAGAAAAAAAGAAAAGCTGGTTACGGCCCCGTCCCCCCTCGCACGCGCGCGCACACACATTTGTGCGTACAACAGTATATTAGAAGCTTACGTTGGGAATCGATCGTTGGTCGACTCGTGCCTCGTCAAGTTCGCCTCATCGCGAAACCGGCGTAGCGCATTCTACCGGATTTTTGCTGCTCTTACAACAACAACAACTCCGCATTTGGTGCTCAGCGAGCACTTTGTTACTCGCACTTTCGAGCGCCAGTGAAAAGTTCAAGAGCGTTTCCACGTGGATCTTTATAACCGAGCACCGTGGAATTCATTGTTTCGCGGGATTTCGATGAACCCGTTATAATACGTTCTGCCGGAGGAGAAAAAAGGTCCCCAGGAAGAGGAGAAATAATATTAGTCATTTTATAGGCGAATTAAATGGCAAAACTCGTTTATCAAGCTCTTTTACGACACGCGTATTCCGAGAAATATCCCGATGTCACGCCTCGTTCTTTAGAACAGTTAAGCGAATCATAAATGCGATGATCGCCATCTGATATCGTTTGTCTTTCCAGTCGAATAAATATAAATATTTTTATGCTTTACTGGAACGTGAGAAATCGAAGAGTCCGCGACTTGATTAAGAGCGGATGATATGCTATGAGAAAATCATTCGGTCAATGGTGTAGGAAAAATTCCTTTCCACCATTTGTCTTTATACGAATGATAGCTGAGTGATGTGTTAAAAGGATAAAAATTTGCTTTTGTACGATTTCTTTAATGATAAGTAGCTTTGAGAATTTGTAATTTATAATTTTATCTTCACATTTTACATAATTTTCGCTTTAAATTGCTTTTAAAATTCTCTACACATAATTAAAATCTTAAATAATAATATTTTTAGCCTATAAACAATAACAAAATATGTATTTATATTGTATATACTTTGTTCGAAATGTTCAACGTGCATAAATATCGTTTAAATTATTAAATAAAGACGTATTATATATAATCAATTGTCACAAATTATCATAAGTCCAAATATAGGAAATGAATATTTGTCCTATGAAAATAATTATTTTCACAAATCATTTTCTTTATCCTAGTACAATACATGATAAGCGATAGTCTGAATAGGTAAGTAGAGGTAAATTAGGAAAAGGTCCGAGAAAAATTACGAGGTACAGTGTATATAGGAAGTATCTAATGTCTGTTAATACAACAAATGTAAGCAACCATTCGTTCTAATAAGATTATTGATTAACAAAGATCTTTAAATGATCTTCAAATGTTAGGAAATGTCGAGAGGAATTTTTTTTACTTTTTATGCTTACGTCTAAGGTCTCGGTGGCCCGATTGAAAATTGGCAAAAGCCTGTTTGTGCGTCATATCACCACCGAAACATAATGTAATTGGACATTTCCCACGAGCGAACTATCGCTATTGCAAAAACTAAGTCTTGCATGCCTGAATAACAGTTCGCATAACTCGTGCCATTACGCGTGAACCGATTGACCCACAAGTTTTTACGCCTCGTTCGCATAACGCGAATTTCACCGAATCACATAACCCGAGGAGCACGGACATTACAAAAACGAAGATAAAAAGCTCGCGATAAACCGGAGAATCGACTAAAAGAAGGTAAAAAGTACGAGTAAGAAAAAAAAACGAGAAGAAAGCGAGCTATATGCTCCAAGTTTTCCAAGACTTTTTTATCTAGAGTCATTCGCAGCGAGTGCAGCCTCGCTCTTTGAGTGGTAGGAGTGAGATTTTGGTACGACCCACTTAGCCCAAAAGTCTTCGAGGGTTTATCGCACCCGTGGATTAATAACCGGTGTTGACGGTACATCGCAGCATCGTCTCCTTTTTCATTTTCGAGCGAGGACTGCGATCAGATGAAATTCTCCGGCGCTCGGACTCTTGAGAAAATCATAAACTTGTGAGTTCTTGAGTGCTGGTCGAAGTGGCCGAACCGGAGTTATGGATTACCAATATTTTTACCAAACTCTTATGGCAATTTGAGTTTCTGTTATTGGAATTGCTACTATTGGCCTATTAACTTTATTATGGGTGCGTAGAGTGGAAGGAAGTAATTGAGGTAACAAAATTTTTTCAGGGACATATCTACGACTCTATTTATTTATTTTTGAACTTTTCTCGTTCTCATAAAAAGTAAAAGTCGCTTTATACGGAATAAGATTGTCCTCGTGTTAAATAGAGTTCGACACGCAATGCTAACAATTGAGCAAAAGAAGTAGACAAAGAAGGAAGAATGAAAATAATTACTAACAAGTTAGCAAATTTTCGAATACTGTAAAATTTCAATTACGGGAAAAAAGTCTCAAGTATTGCAGCATTAAGACTCGTGAACTTTAGTACTTGATACTTTAGGAGAAAGTACTGGGTAGTTCATCGGAACTTCTCAATTTCATATCATTGGAAAAACTATTGGAATTCTTAGCAAAATTTATCTGATCACTTGAGACTTTATTGATATAACTTCAATTGAATGTTTTTCTATTAAAAAAAAAAAAAAAAAAAAAAAAAAAAAAAAAAAAAAACAAGGAAAGAAAGAAGAAAATTTACGTATCTAGTTTTGTATTTCAAGAATATATTATTTTTCAATAAAAATGGTAGTAATAAATTTTACTATATTTAAATATTACATCTATCAAAATTTCAATTGTGTATGCTTAAATTAATAAAAAAAAAAAAAAAAAAAAAAAAAAAAAAAAACGTCATGGATATTGTAGAAATGTAATGGTAATTTTATTTTTTATTATTTTCTTAAATTACACGATTAATTTTTATCCAAAGTTCTTTTTATATATCCCATATGTCTTAAAATGTTAGTAAATGCATGTACGTATATGTATATATTGCAGATACATGTATCAATAATTACAGTAATAATGCAAATTAGTAATAACTGGAGCAAGTATAGAAAATCTCAGTTATACATTTATTATTAGATAAAAAAGAAAAGAAAAAAATCAAGAATAGAGAATACTTTGGTTGGCGAAGTAAGTGGATAGTACCCAAATTGGTAGCGAGTGTATATTTTCAAGAGTTCGGAAAGGAAGGTACAATTTCTCAAGTGGAATCGCAGCGACAATGATTTTCGAGTCGTTCGAGTGGTGGTGCATCCCTTGCGGCATGACAAATTCGCAAGGACCGTCAATGTCAGTCTGCTCCAGGCGGGAAAAGTCACGGAGGCGTGACACAACAAATAAAGAGCGCGAAAGAATGCGCGCGGGCGCGCGTCTGGGGGGGGGGGGTCAAAGACCTGCGCTGTGCCGGCGACGAGTCGTTACTCTGCCGACGAGGAAGCGCCTCCTCGTCGGCCAGTTGCCGTGCGCTTCTGGAAAACGGACTCGAGTAACCCCCTCGACGCTCCCTCGAAGGGAGTATTTCAACCGGGACTTTATTCAATTTAACGGCATTACACAAATTATTAATGCCGACAATTTATAAGCACACTTATCGAAAATGCCGTGAACGAGGATTTATTTTTGAGAGGAGCGAACGCCTTCTTTGGACCTAATGTGTTCCTAAGAAGCTTATATGTAGTGTCGTGTATAGCTATTGGGAAAGAAATATTTGACAACTTTTTAAAGCTTAAATATTTCATCTTAAAAGAGATGAGATTTTTATTTTTGTGAAAAGTCAAAAACTAATAGGGATCAAATAGATGACATCATATCACATATAAAGATTAAATAAATTTATAAAAAGGTTTTTGGTGAAAAATCATAAGCTTTTTGTTTTATAAAATAAAATAATTTTCAATTTATTAATGCTTTGTCAGGCTTTTATTAATTTTAAGCTTAAATTATTGTACATTTGTTATGTTGTAGTGTTGTTGTGATATACATATGTGATTTAAAACGTATTCGATCACTTATCTCCGTCTAAAGAATTCCAATAAATTTAAGAATTAGCCTGATTTTTTTTTCTGCATATATTATTACATTGAATGACAAATAAAAAAAGAAATTATAAATAAATTTTATTTTTATTTGTATTGCTTAAATCTACTTTATAGATATAAAAAGTGATTTAAATTATTTATAAGCTTTAACTTAATAATTTTTTTTTATGAATCTGTGTATAATGAAAAACTACTATTAGTTAAAATTATTTAAATCAATTACTTTAATTATATATATATATATATATATATATAGAATTTTTTTCATTATAAAATGTAATTCAACCAATATATTATTGTATATATTTACATTTACTAATTATATTAATTTTAATAAAAATATCATTTATCTTTTAGATAGCTAACTTGATTTATTTACGAAAAAATAATTGACACTGCATTAAGTAAATTTGAATAATTTGAAATAATGTTTAAATTATATTTAAAAAGTTTAAATGCACGAGTTTTATCATTTTATTATAACCTCACAAAATTAATTGGAATTTTATTCCAAATCGTTGTTTTTTTTTTTTTTTTTTTTTTTTTTTTTTTTTTTTTTTTTTTTTTTTAATAACCCAGCTATATTATTTATTACCAAAAATATAAATTTTGTTATTTAATTCTTTAATTTTTAATAAAAATATTGACTTCTTCAACTCAATTGTAGTATATCCATCTTATATATTTCGTTTTTTCCAACTATACGTTTCATAAAGAACATATTTATTGACTTTCAATGAATTTCTTACATAAATTTGGTCCATTAGATTAAGTATATAAGACTTAAAATTCGTCATAAATAGATTTATCATAAGGACAATACTTTCTTTTCTGTACAAATATTATGCGAAAAGTAATGGCTAATTTTAAAATTAATTTACTCATCTTTACATTTTCAATTTATTCTTTACTATTGTAAAACTTAATTACATTGATTAAGTGCAGTTTGACAATTATTAAAACTGAGATTTACATAAGATGTATAATGAAACTGTTGTGTTTAAAAAGCATTTTAAATGTCTCTAGGAATATAATTTCTATCTCATACATTTAACACTATTATATATTTACTTTATACAGTTAAATAATAAAATAATGAATTTTAATTTAAAATATTATTCACTCAAATAAATAGTTTTTATTACAAAAAGTAAAATTGTAAAGCAAGTCTGTAAGATCACGCTCTCGGCTTGCGTTTATCGTTATTAATAGTGTTTTCGCTAATCGTAAATAATGATAGTATGCTTTGAAAAAAAAGGAAGCAATTTTCATTTACTTATATACTGACAAATTAATGATTTTTAATTATTTAATTAGCCAAATTTTGAATAAATAATTCACTTAAGTCAAACGCTTGCACCTCGCATAATTTCCCTACTCATTTCATTATATCGAAGCATAGGGTACGAAATTTATTTTCAACGTATGTGTGAACATCGTCGAGAATTCTTTGATAATAAACACATTAGATTGTTTGTTTAGATGATAAAAGTCGAAAATGGAAAGATCAAAGTGTCATTTAATCATCCCAATAGAGGACATTAAATTCTTAGGTATTACTTTGCTTGGTCCTGACTTTAAAGCGCAGACTGAATTCTTTAACCCTTCGTTCGCTATTTACGATTCGCAATATAGTCAATAGTCAATAAATGATCGACAATGGCCGTAAAAGTTAATCGAAATTCGCCGGCGAAGCGTATGAGCGTACGAGCTCGGCGTCAACCCCTGGACGAAATCTCCGGCCCCGCGCCAATCGCCGCCCCATTATTACGTCTATTCGGGACTGACCTGAGCTGAGCTGAAGTCCACCTTCGTGAAGGCTGAGGCTCTCGAATCCCGGGTAGAGGAGAGGGTCTGCGGGAGGCCTCTAGGTGCGCATGATCCTCGAGCGATGCTGCCGCGGCCTCACGGGCCAGATCCAGTGCTGCGGTCTCACCTGGCTTAAGTCGTCGTAGTAAAAGCGAGAGGCCCCGTTTAATGCCGGAGCGGCGCGGCTGACGCGTCTAGCTGCTCACGATTGACTAGCCCCGGTGCTCAGCTCCCGGTAGCCACGGACCCCGGGTGGGAGGACGGGCGAAACGGTACGGCGGAACAGTTAGCCGGCGACCCACATTCGGACCCGAGACGTGCCAGTTTCCAGACGGCCGAGCGCAAGTGTCAAGTGGGGCCTTTGCGCCGAGGGCCGGAAATGACTGGGCTGGAGCTGCCGAAGATCCGAGGAGAAAGTTAAGGTCCCTTGGGTTACGGGAACCGCGACCACGACCGCGACCGCGACCGCGACGACGGGGCCGCGAGATACGTTCGCCATAGCTCCGGGGCCGCTCGGCTTTTCGGTCTGCGAATTCGTACTTTTACTCTCTAGGTCGGCTGGACGTCCCGATTCAATTAGACACTTCCGAGCGGCCTTTCGACAAACAGCCTCCTCGTCCAGCTTTAATGCTCCTTGCTTTTCGTTAATTTCGTTTTTCCGCGCAACTCCGCGAAATGCCGAAAATCTTTTTTATATTATTTCAAGATGAGAGATGGCCAATGCACCATTGTTCCTCGATCGACGATCGATGCTGCTCTCGCTGATAAATTGATTTCGTTTAAGTTACATTGCGAAAACTATGAATGACGGAGGGAGGGGTCCTTTAGGGATTAAGGAATCCGTTCCTTAATTTTTATGTCATTAGTAGCGTTGAGCGAGATCGTTACCCATCTAATCTTTCAAAATGGTTATTGAAATATTATTGTCTGTCGCACGAGGAGAATGAGGAAAGGCTTGACTTCTCGTTTGATAAGACTTTTACCTCATTGACTGGATGGACGGATAATGTGCGCGAGTAATTATACATTTAGATCTAATAGAAATATAATCTCATTGTTTCGCAATTCCAATGACTTACGATTAAACGATATTCATTTAATATTCTTCAATATTCAATCGAATCAAGAGACTCGTAATGCGTATAATCGTAATACATAATTTTTCAATCATCGATGCCTTATTGATGATAAATCATTCTTATTTTATCAGTAACCCAGTTATTTCATCCAGTCAATTTGAAAAACTGTGACAAGTAGTTCCGAAACTATTCCAATGTAAATATCACAATACAATAATAATTTCCCAAGAGTCTTCATTGTTATTTAATGCTGACGTTAGGATCGTAATATCATATCATTGACAGTGTGATAAATAATAATAGTCGTTACCATCCGTGCAGCTTTTATCGCATCGAAAGTATTTCATAATCATAATAATCTTTGCATAGAAAACTGCATGTAATAAAAAAAAAAAAAAGAAAAAAAAAATTAATTCTCAAATAGCTTTTCACCAACTAGTAAATATATAATAAATATAATCCGCATTTCATCCGCTCTCCATAAATAAAGCTCGCATACGAGCATTAAAGTATGGAATATTTTCAAGGTCGGCCTTAATTCCAAATCAATTATAAAACGCGAGGAACGCAAGTGCTATTTACTTGTACAGCAAGTGCATTAAAAATTAAAATAAGTAATGATAAAATGAGAAGGGAAGAACGAATTATCACAAGTAATTAACTAGACTCTCGTACCAGCAACAGATGCAAATGATGATAAAATCGAGGACTAAATTTGTCTTCTTACGGGTATGTAAATAAGTTCTTTGGCAGCTCTTAACAGTTCTCGAAGCTCCGTTGCTGGCTGCACACGTGACCGAGCACCAGGACATTTTTCTTTTTCTTTTTCTTTTTTTTACATACAGTATAGCTCGCGATGGAAGTCATGCATAAACCTAATTGAAGTCATTGGAGTGATAATTCTCCTCAATAATGACTTCAATGCGAAAATGGAATGTCACATTTACCTAAAAACATGGTTCCAATAGGAGTACAGCATAGACAATATAGAAACTCTTTAATTTTCATAAATCCTCAAGGTGATTTGGCTAAGGCGACGCGGACTTTTTTTCTTTCTTTCCTTCATTTCTTTCTCCCTTTCTTTCCTTCTTTCTTTCTTTCTTTCTTTCTTTCTTTCTTTCTTTCTTGCTTTCTTTCCTTCTTTCTTTCTTACCAGTCCTCCTTTCTTTCAATCGGCGCATCTCGCGTTGCTTGTGACACGCGGCTACGTACCTAGGCACAAACATATAGAAGTGAGTCGAAGCAATGACACACGGGGCACCGCTACTCTCGTCTTCTATGAAAGTAGATTTTCCCGATAATAATTGGCTCGCCCGTTTTTGCGCCCAGTTCCCCACGCTCGACCGCTTGGTAGTTTCTTCGGTTTTCTTTTCCTTTGCGCGGGCGCGCGCGTTGTCACTCGGTGCTTCTTACTTTTTCTCTTTCGCCTTTTACCGTAACTACATTTGCTTATATATTTGTTGTTTTGCCCGCTAGCGGGTATTTTACATGTTGCGCGATCGGAACTTATGAACTGCGTTCAAAATAATTATGCCATTCGTGTAATTTCAAATGCGTTTAATGGCACACGCTGCTATAAGAGCTTAGATATAAGGAGTTTGCAAAATATTCAAAGCTACTTTCTTTTCTTAATCGTATATACTTTTGTATACGCTTATATTAATTACACGACCTCGCATGCAACAGGTATTTTCATCACTTGACGTAAAATAAAAAAAATCTACAAGATTATTTACATGGATGAATTTGTTACGCTAATTGTAAATAAAATTCCTTAAAAGCTTCGTAAATTTAAGTCTAATTTACAGCCCATAACTCTCATATAATCAATATGTAAGCTGTAAATTTAATAACTGGATTCGTCATTGTACTATAAGAAAAAATTTCAAAATAATTCGTTATACTATGAAAATTTTTAATAAAATTTTTCAAGATATTAGAAATTTTATTTTCGATGCCCACTTAAAAACTTATTTTCAATTACAAGTAAAAGATACTAAAATAATTCTATTTTTCAAAAACTACTTCTCTACATTTACAATTTATTAAAATCATCATATTTTGATACATCAATCTATTTAGCATATTATGGCTTAACGAAATTTCTGTATATATATATATATATATATATATATATATATATATAAACATATATACAAAAATAAATTTATAAAGTGTAATTATCACAAGCTTTATTATATAGAATGAAGTCCTAATGTAAAATTCAGATACTTGAGTTTTCACGATTTATTTTATGTGCTTCGTCTATTTAACGCAAAATTAATTATTTTTGAAAATATTGAATAACTTATATACATATACTTCAATAGAAAATTAAGAAAAATCTTTTAAAAAAAATATTTTATACAATAAAATAAGTCTGTTTATTAAAACGATTAATTCCAATTAAGGCAAAATAATAACGTAAACTTGCTATTCGTCATTCTATAATATAAAGTAATTTGATATTCTCAATTAACAAACTATCAATAATGTGATGATAATACATTTACTACAATGTTACAAGAGAATCGAGTAGAATACATTTCAACACAAATAAATTTCACGATACAAATTACAATAGATTACTAGAAGATGAATACAATTATTTGAAGATATAATATCTGTTAAGAATGTAATATCCATATTAATGTGGATATTAAACGATTATTATCAACATTAAAAATACATTCAATTCAAAATATTTAGGAAGCTTTTTTTCAGTTAGTAATTTTAATTACCGCTATTATGTTAAATGGTAAGATAAACAATGACATGTTTTAAATGAAAAAGTAATTATAATCTGCTTTTAGATTAATAATCGATGATCATTTATTTATTCAAGAATTACGTATGTCTACGGATAATGGAAGAAATTTGCTATGCAATTACTACTTTCCGTTTAAACAAGACTCTCATTCAGCTCAATGATTTATTTGCTAATTGTAATAATTAGATATAATTATTAATTAATATACCTTAAGAAACTGTATATATGCAATTCTATGATTGAAGAAAATTTTTTAAGACAAATATTGAAATTTGTTAAATGGATTTAAATTCCCAGCTTTTCATAAAAATTCTTATATATTCTTATATATATACGTATTATTATTATTATTATTATTATTATTATTATTATTATTATTATTATTATTATTTATTATTACATTTTTATGAATATTGATGTAAAATTGTAATAAAAGTTTCGTAGGGACAAAAATTAAAAATAAATTTCATTTTCACTATGCCATTTATACCAAGATTACCAGCAAGTTTGCGATACTAAATAATACTATAAATTTATATTTGATAATATATTCTTTATTATGAATGTGACGAGTTTTTAATGACAAATATTCATAAAAAAGATATTTTAAAATTATCTATAAAAAATTGGTTTTTATCTAATTTTGTTCAACTTAATTTTTTTTAAAAAAATTTTTTTTTTTTTTTTTTTTTTTTTTATGTGCTTTTTAGTCGTTAGTAATTAATCGAGTAATCAAATAAATTATATTATATTTAATAAAATATAAGATAAGAAGCTCTAGTCAATTAAGAACGCATAAAGTAAAATTTTTTATATCATTCAAGCAAATCGAATATTCATTCGATACAATTCGGTTAAGCTTAGTTGCCACTGACGACTAAAGATGTCGCCAAATCGTATAATACCGATTCCTTTCAACAATTGTCGATAATTATTATGAGAATTTGTTCAAAATCAAAAGAAAAGAAAAACTTGTAGATATTTTAAATTTTGTAATAAATCCTTAGCATAAATAATTTAATTTAATAACTTAAGCGCATGATCTCAACTACGTTTCAAAGCTTTAGTATTTAAATGTTAGTATTAGTATTAGTTAATATATTCTGCATTCGCAGCCAACGAAGAAATTAATTAACGAAAGAAGATTGTTTGAAATATAATATATTAATATGATTTATTTGTAAATAGCTATCGTATCAGTGAAGGGCAAATCATTTTATAAACGAAAATCAAATAAATTATTAAGATTAAATAAATTTAATCATAATGAGATTTGCAAGTTACGAATGAAGTTACAAATCCTTTAGTTCGTAAGATCTGCTAATATTCTAAAAATTATGTTCACGTCAATTGAAAGCGGAATTTATGTATATTCGTTTGATTAAATCTTGAAAGACTAAAATTAAAAAAATTAAACATTGTCTTTCTTGTAGAAATATGTCGAAGTGTATGCGCGTATATATTTCTTAACTATGAAATGTTTGTCATTGCATCAGACGAGCCGTTATTATTTATATGAAAAGCTGAAAGTCTAATCGAATTTTCATGTCCGGGTGTTTTAAACAATTATCTTAAAAAAAAAAAAAAAATGTGAATGCTCACGATTTTATGCACGGGTTGATATAAAAATTCAAGTTAATCCCGAGTCATTTCCTATTTTATTTTATTTAACATAGAATAATTATAGTTGTCCATATTTAAATAGAAAAAAAAAAAAAAAAAAAAAAAAAAAAAAAAAAACTAATAAAGAAAAAGAGAGAGACTGTCTGTTCATAGATGTAAATTGGGATAAAGAATACAGCAATAATAATGTCTTTATAACGAACAAACATTGTAAATAACCAAGACCTTATAAAGTATTTATAAAATAAATTTAAGGAATATGTAGGTCTTAAATAATTTATGGTATGTGCTGTTCTCGTTTTTGACGAGAGAAAGAACAAATTCGGAATCAAAATTGACGAAGAATGTAAGTTTTAAATCGAACGATGTATCGATGACTTATCATTAATCGAGTAATTTAGTAATTCTCTGATAAAACTCTGATAATACTAAATGAGCTAAATTACGCCTTGAATGATAAAATATTGCTTTACTTTTGATTTTGCTTTTGCCACTTCCATACTATTGAGTTGTAATCTGAACATCGAATCTACAATGATACGAAATATGCTTAATAGGAAGGAAAGTAATGTTGGTAAGTTTGATATTATGTTGTAGCTCACAAGATAAGCAAGATAGGGAAAATTAATCAAGTTCAGTATCTAATTTATCAATATAATGAAATGACTATTTAATCGGATTATATAATAATAAAAATAAAATATAAATATAAATAAAGATAAATGTGAGATGGGGAGGGAGGGGGGGGGTGAAAAAGTACAAGATGGTGGATGTCTGAAGAAAATGGAAAAAGTAAATAGATGAAATGGTAAATTCGAGGAGGCAAATAGAAATAGTCGGGGAGTCTCACTTGAAAGCTCATTTAATGTTCGAGAAGATAAATATTTAAGTTGTGAACTTGCCACCCAGAGAGAGAGAGAGAGAGAGAGAGAGGCTGCACACAAGCTGACAGCAGCTGGCGCCCGCGCTTTTACTGTTCGTATAGCAAACATCGATCCGCGAATCGTATCGTGGAATCGGATCGCTCTTGGGATAAAAATTCGTCTCGTCTCGTAACCGAGCGATGAGTTTCAGCAAAAGTTCCCTGCCGGACTTGGTGGAGCCGGGGAGAGAAAAGCCGCCTAGGCCTATCTCCGGCAGCATCTAACGGTGGCTCGTCGTATTTAGCGGCTCCGAGGCACGTAAGTGATTCGTCATGGAGACGGCGGACGAGTGCTTGGCACCGCAGTCGCGCTGCTTCTCTCAGTAATTCGTCGCGCGTCAGTCGTCAAGTGCTGTTCGAGAGCCTCTGGACCAAGAGTCCCAAAGGCTGAGAGGCCGTTCGTTTACATAGAGGGTGGAACAGGAGGTTAGTGGCATCGTTATTGATAAGCGACTAGGGTTCCTTGTGACGCTCCTTGACTAGTCTCCTAGACGTCATCGATCGAGCGTTTACAGGGCTCTGCTGGTTCCCCTTGCTGTACGGACGTTCCCTATATATTGCGGGGGAGGAGTGAAGAGTAAAAAGTGAAAAGCTCTGCAAGCTTGAAATTTCAGTTTTGTTTGTCGGGCCATTCCACTTTAATTGCATGTAAGCTCTTTACTTTCATTGCACGAGCGAGATAATTAAACGTATTTAGTTGCTGCTATCGCTTAAGACTATTTTCACTGTTGCTGAATATTGTCGTACCGTGGTGCATAAGTTTATTATGCATTTTTTTGCTGTTTCATGCGTAGCAGACGACACTTTAATACATGATACACGACAAAATAGGTAGAGTCGCGATGTTAAAGTTTGAATTTTGAATTTTGACGTTTCCAATGCCGATTTAATATTATTTTCTATATTATAATTCTAATATAATTTTCATTTTCAGTTGGCGATGATCTCTATTTTATTATTCTATGTAGTAGTTCGATGTATTTGTCGAGTGCAGAAAATCGCCTTTAATGCAATATTAATTTATATTATAATTATGTGTCAAAGTGTGAATATTATTTCGAGAGTTTGTTATTATTAGAAGGCACGATGATTTGAAATTAAATTAAATTAAATTCTATTGTAATATTATAAGATCGTTTTTATCTTTTGACGTTACGTAATTTGATCGATTCACGAAAATTTAAACAAACAAACATACACACACACACATACAAAGCAGAAATGAAAAATGTAATTTAAATAATTTTAAATGTGCTCAATTTATAATTTATAATGATGATGATGATAATAATAATAATAATAATAATAATAATAATAATAATAATAATAATAATAATAAAATAGGAAAGGAAAGAGATATTTGCTAATAAAATTAAAAATGAATAAAACTTTTAAAAACTAAGTGTTAAATATGAATTTATGAAGCCTAAGAAATTTATTAAATAAAGATCAATTCTTTTCAACATAAGCTTGATAATTTGATTTATTTAATTATAACACGTTTAATATATATATATATACAATTCATTTTATATAAAAAATTCATTATAAATTATTGCATTATTGGAATAATTCTTATATTATAATTCTTTATATTTATTATAAAAAGCTTGCTAAATAGTTGATATGTTGTAAATTATTATTGAGTAACCATTTGTTATAAAGATATTATACACCGTTATATTCTATATCAAATATTTTATCTATGTTTCATATTATTTTTCTTGATTTCCTACAC
>NW_011948427.1:4311060-4340034 GCF_000503995.2 Ceratosolen solmsi marchali | reverse complement strand
TCAGTACAAGTATTTGATACTTGATAACTATTGAAGTATCATTGATATTAATGTCGTCTTTTTGTATTTAAAATATCCACATTTCATTCGGTATTATATATATATATATATATATATATATATATATATAGAGAGAGAGAGAGAGAGAGAGAGAGAGAGAAATAAAAAATAAAAGATTCCGAAAGTCATAGTCAAATGTAATTAGTTGAACATATTTTTTAATTAAGATTGCCATACAATTGGAATAAAATGTGAAAGTAGTTTTTCAAACATAAAGTGTACAAATATCTAATAATATAAAAATGAATAATAATGTTGTATATAATCAACTCGAAGCATTACAATATGTTTATTAAGTCTCACATTTTGTTTTTGTGATACAAAATATACGATTTCAATAAATTTTATAATATTAAAAATTTGAAATTAAAATTACCTATTTGACACAAATCTGATATAAGCTTTTTGTGTAACCCTTTGGTACTATAAATTTCAAATATTTATTAAGCTAAGGTTTTAAACCTATATCAAACTAAATTTCACGAAGAGTAATTGACAAACAATGGCTGAACAATAAAAACGCCTATTAAACGTGTAAAGGCTCGAGGTTGACCTGCATTGATAAACAAAAATAGTTACTCTTACGGAAATACTTTCTTCATTGGCTGTAGATAAATGAGCACCAATTGAAGTCATATATTTAGCTTCTGCTAAAGTAACATTTCATATCATTGTACATATTAGTCTAACGAAGGTCAAACGCCTCATTATACGTATCGATGCACCTTAGTATAAATAAGTCCGGAATTTCATCCTCGCAAAGAGCTCTAATCGCAAACCTAACCATCCGCCCCCCCCCCAACCTTCCCCCGGCCCCCCCCGCCCCGCCACACACAGACGAACAGACAACCAAGTGAAAAGAATTGTTCGTGCACGCGACGGAAGACGCAGAAAGATGGAGCTGGCCTTGAGACTCGCTCTCGTTATGCTGTTGCTCGTAACCTTGGCCAAGGCCTCGTACGTGGACTTGCAGGAATTCAGGGACTTCCAGGAGTTCCGGGCGTGGAAGAGGTTGAACGGAGAGAGGAAGGACGTGCCGTATTGGAGAAGGAGAGACGAGTTAAGGCTGCAGGATCCGCCGCCGATCGACGAGGTGGCCCTCATGGCTCGATATATCGTCAATCAGGCCGGTGCGTTACACTTGTAATTCGCCAGCCAGCCAATCAATCAATCATCCATCAATCATATCACTGCACTCCACTTCAAATTGCCTCGCCTATGGCCCTTTATCTGTTATTAATAAAATTGTCGTTACATCATACCTTTTAGCTCAATTTTATTATGATATTAATCAGGTTATATATTGATGCGAGTTTGCAGGAACAAAAATATAATAATAATAAAGCAATCGACGGAATTTTATTCTGGACGTGTGCGTGGTTGCGTGTTGACTTGATGATTGGTAGCGGGGTAGGGGGGCACGAACATTTTTGGCATTATATGAATATCAGTCTCGATCATTTTCTTCGCGATCGTAGATGAATTAAATCGACTGTGTATATAATTTTAAAGTGCATTTAACCGACTGATTTTCATTCTGATCCATCAATATGAATTATATGAGCTATATCTACAAAATTTACATTAAATCATTTTACTTATTTCATTTGATTAAAAAATTTATTTTCAATCTACATTTCACTTTATCTTACATCCAAATATTAATAATCCATATTAGATTAATTGATTAATTTTATTTTTATTAATGTCATAAGACAGAAGCTCATACGTTAATTGTTGATAATTTGAATAATGTTTGAATACAATGAGAAACAGTTGATAATGTATAGATAATTTTGACAATATTTTGCTAATCTATTGGCGTTATACATAGGCACATATAAAAAAAAAATTATTTTACGATACAACTTTACGAAAGTATCACTAATAAATTTAAATAACATCAATGAGACGTATATAGGTTGATGTTAATATTTAATTCAATAATGATCCAAGATATTTATTAAATAAGCATATTGAAAATTTCAAATTTTATGTAGATAATAAGTATTAACAGAACTTTCTGTATTTGAATATGTTAAAACTCTACTTTTAATTAAAAATTATCAAATGAATTACTTGAAGTATATTAATTATTATTTTAAGAATGCTAAAGCTTTTAGGTCGAACGATAAAATAATTTCTTTACTAAAAACATGTATTAAAAGTAAAGCAGCGGGTAGAGATTATGGTGTAGATGTAGCCTAGATTATATTTTCTTGGAGCATAATAATCGTTTTTATTAGAGTAAAAATAAAAACAAAGTAACGCAATTAATTATATTATTGCCTTTTGCTGATCGACTGGTATTCTATTAAATAGTTTAAGTGATGTTGACGAGAGATTCATGAAGGTTTGGTTAATACTTGTTGTTGACAGTATTGGATATTTGTTCGCTAATCCTCTACTCATACGCCCTTGATATTATCCATATTTTATATATGAGATGAACACGCTAACAAGATTCCATAATTACATAAATAATTTATAATTGCTTAAGTTAGGCGATATATATATATATATTAACAGAACGAAATGAATCAGTCCGAGTTAATCATTTCTAATCATAATTATCATAGAAGACCGATTAATATAAATTAAAAACTTATGTATTCATTCGGTTTTAAATATATCATTAACTCATGTGTCATTTTATTTATTTAAAACGATCTGGATAGTGATTTTTAGCGAAAAAAAATGTCATAAGTTTATGAAATTCAATTATTTTATCATGTAGAGAAAATAATAAAATCAATTTTTCAAATGAGAATTAAAATAATCAAAAGAAACGCATCAATTATTATTATTCTAAAGAAAATCTGAAAAAAGTAACAATCAAAAATGCAGGCATTCATTAAAGCAATCTAAGAAAAATGTATCCTTTATAGATTGGACATCTGTATCAACAATTAGTTCGCGCAAAAATACCAAAGGTTATCCATTTGTAAATATAGTTTCCTTAAGCGATGGACCAGTTGGAAATGGTACCGGTATCCCGTACATATTTTTGACGCCCTTAGATTTTACAGCTCAAGATGTTTTCGTAAGTTGTCATTCAATTATTCAGGCGATCGTTGTCATAAAACAACATGTTCATGTATTTATTAAAAAAATTCATTACTTGAATGTCCATTTCAAATGTAAATTGCACAAAATTCACATAGTATGACGAGTTTGTATTACTGTTAAATAAAATTAATCTAATTTCGCCATCTATTTTTGCAAACTTGATCAATTAAATCTAAAGCATCTAAAAATGCTAAGTTTAAAAGTTTCCACTTCAATTTATATTTTATTTTTTATTTTTATTTTATTAATTTATTTATGAATGAAATATGTCATTCAATCTCAAATAATATTTATATTATTCCTTTTTTATAAGACCAACCTCACATCAATACATTATTACTATTTCAAATATCAATTTAATTAATCGCCTCTTATTCTCTTGATAAGACTAAATACGATAAGACCGATAAAATTGATAACATAATTGTTTTATACTTTATTTTTTAGAAAGACAATCGTGCCACATTAATGATGACCTTGGCCCAAGGTCATTATTGCCAAGAAAAAAATTATGATCCAATGGATCCTCGTTGTTCTAGAGTTGTCTTTTCAGGAAAAATTAAATCGGTAATGTTAGTTTTTCATTTATATCGTGATCTATACGCATACATTATATATAATTATTTTAATAATTTTATACTAAAAATAAATAAATAAATAAATATATATATATATATATATAAGTTTTATTTAAATAAATTTAAAATATGCTTATATAATAAAGCATCGTTAATCATCGACATTATATATTCATATGCCATTGTTCATAAATATATCGAAGAAATATATATAAAAAGAATCTATATTTTGTTTGAAAATATCGATAATTAAGAATGAACAAAAATATTTTAGCATATTACTGTAAAACAATTAATGGTATATTTTCATTATTTACTTTTATAACAAAATATCTTTATATTATTAATAAAATGATAAAGTTTTTCATTTCGTACTGTGAAGTACTTTTTCTGCGATATTGGCTCAGGCGGTTTGTTAGAAATTACTTTTCCTGCAATTTTCCATAAGTTTCTTATTGCAAATATGATTAAATGGCCTTATAAATTCAGAAAATATTATAATGAATTTATTTCAAAATTCGCATAGAATTTACATTTAAAATGATACGAAAGTGATGGATCAAATAAAATAGGAATATATAAAGTCATAAAAGTTTAATTATATAAAATATCACGTTTTGCTTATTTGAATTAAATTATATGTTATTATGAGCTACTTTCTGTAGGTGAGAGACGATAATCCTGAATTTCAAACAGCAAAAAGCGCAATATTTGGACGACATCCTTGGCTAGCTCACATGCCAGAAGGTACATCTAAAGTATTAAAATTATTAATCAATCATATAATAATTATGTAAAATATTATTTTAGATCATCATTTTTTCTTCGCCAAGTTAAAAATTGAGACGATCGCTGTACTGGACACGTTCGGAGGTCCGAAATACATTTCCTTGAACGAATATCTTCATCCAAATACAGTTGCACTTACCGATTATTTTATTCGACACTCTTCGCATGGAAGTGAATTTAATAATAGGATTTTACAGCATCCGATAGCCATTAAAGTTTGAATGCTTACGTATAAAATAAGTAAGAAAACCGATATTTCAATAATTCAATTGTATTCGTCATTATTTAGTAGCATTTGTAATATTTCTTAAATAAAAGTGGTTTTAAAAAATCTAGAAAGTATAATCTGATTTAAATAAAATTTTAAATTAAAATTTGTAATGTTATTGGATGCTGGTAAAAAGTGAAGAAATTAAATATATTAGGATTGATATATTGAATGAATTCTATTTATAACTGTAAGAAAAATTGGTTTTATTATTATTTTCTTTTTCTTTTTTTTTTTTCTTCTTTTTTTTTCTTTTTCTTTTTTTTTTAAATAAAAAGAAATTTTATAAGAAAATAGTATTTAAGATGTCTATTGTATATTAAATGAACATTTTCGTCTATTATCCCGTATATTGATTTTAAATCAAATGATCTTGCGTTATTTTTCAATATTTAAGTAAATTGAAATGCAATAAATTATTTAATAAACGTTACATTCTATTATATTATAACAATATTTATTAACATAATCGATGCTATAAATATAATATAATTTACTTCTTTTCATCTTTTTCATCAAGTTTTATATCTATCGGGCAACAAATAAATTATACGATAATTATACGACGAAAGATACAATTAATTCTATTTGTAAATATTTACGTGAATAATTACGATTTTGAAGTTCAATAAGATTAGGATTCATTTCGCTTAATTCGTCATATAAATGAGATTTAATCATATTCTAAGCTGACGTAAAAACATCAAACGAATTATATTTAATTATAAGTGATTTGTACGCACATGGTATAATGTAATAATACATTCATTTCAAACTAATAAACTTGTATATCAATTTCAAGTTCAGTCTCTTTATAAAATTCTTATAAACTTAAAATTCTTTATAAAATTGCATTCTTTCTCGGAAAGCTACTTGCATTATGACATCATTAATGAATTAGCTTGAACCATACCAATTGGAAATATACTTGGAAATATTCTTGCAAAATTTTCATAGACTCGCGGGCTGTGTGATATAACCTTTATGAACTTACACTGTTCGTTTTGAAAAAACATTCCATTTAGTTACTGTTTTGGTTATGTTTAGTGTCACAGCAGCATATACTTAGCGGCGTTGAAAGTTAATTTTTCCCTCGATCTGTATTAAGTATGTCAAATATGCAATAAAAGTACTAGTATTATACTTGAGACATTTAATATATAATAAAAAGTACTTTATATTTGAATGTATAGCATCGGGAAGGTCGTATTAAAATTAACGTATAAGAGGTTAGGCACATGGTTCCCGGCCTGCATCTTAAGTGCCTATTGTTACTAAAATAATAATAATGAAATAATAACAACATTAACATATATACTTGTACTTTAAGACAGCCGAAACACGATCTTCTCATTCTTTATTCTGTTCAATTCAAATCTTTCGTTGTCGATAAATGTAGTGATACATTATTATTATTTATTATTCAGGATAATTCTATTATAACATGTCATATCGCGGTCGTGGAGGAGGAGGTGGAGACTTTCGAAATGGACGTGGAGGTGGTTCACGCGGTGGTCGAGGAGCAGGTGGAGATCGAAGACCAAAGTAAACTATTATTTAAAATTTCATTGTTATGTTTATGTAGAAGATTATTTTGTCGATGGAGTTATTCAAATGAAACTTACTCAATATTACTTATTTTTTAATTAAAGTTTGTATCAAAAGGCTTTTATATTATCTATAGCTATGGGATAATAAGTCTTCGATAACATAATAATTGAAGTGTAATGCACTATTCAAAACCAAAATGCTTCTTACATTCAGCGTAACAGATTGTACAATAATTGTTAAACGTTTATTGTATTATAGATTTGCTTATGGTCCACCAGAAGAAATAACTTCTTTATGTCATTCCGAATGGGCAGTTCAAGATGACCTTGTAGGCAAAGTTGATATAGAACATGTTCCTTACTTTAATGCACCAATTTATACAGAAAACAAACAACAAATAGGAAAGATAGATGAAATATTTGGAAATATTAGGGATTTTTATGTCTCTATTAAATTATCCGAGAATATCAAGGCTTCAAGTTTTGAGAAAAATACAAAGGTATTCAATAAATTTTCTATCTATTTGTTTTTAAACTTTATTTATAAGCATTGTAGATTAAATATTATGTTATTTTAAAGATGAAAAAGTATTTGTTAAAGTAAATGCTGTAGCAATTTTTAACAGATAATTTTTTTCTTCTTCAAATCTCTATACATTATAGAAATAGAATGAAAAAACAATATAAATATTTATCTACTTGTGAATAAATTTATGATGAAGTATTGTGAAATTCAAAGTTGGATTACACTATATTCGCTGTAATAATAGCATTTTAATATTTCAGTTATATATAGATCCAGCAAAACTTTTACCCCTTGAAAGGTTTCTTCCAAAACCGCCTGGTTCAGAACGACGTGGAGGACGAAGTGGAGGTCGCGGAGGTTCAAGAGGTGGTGGTGGTGGTCGTGGCGGCGGCTTTGGGGGCTTTAGAAGTGGCGGAAATTTCAGAGGTAGAGGCGGCGGAGGTGGAGGATTTGGCGGCGGCGGCAGAGGAAACGGATTTGGCGGCGGCAGAGGAAACGGTTTTGGAGGCAGAGGCGGTGGCGGTGGTGGATTCCGAAGTGGTCGAGGAGGGTATGGCGGTGGCGGTGGTGGCGGCGGAGGAGGAGGAGGAGGAGGAGGAGGAGGAGGAGGAGGAGGAGGAGGAGGAGGAGGAGGAGGTTTTAAAGGAAGGAGTAGATGGTAGTGCAAAGAGACAATTACATTATTAATTATTATCCGAATGTCGAAGGGACAGTATATTCTGAGCCAAGATATCAGAGATAAAGTATAAGACATTGACAAACGAAAACTTGAAATGGACGACTAATTAAGCCTTAAAAAAATATAACAGCGAAGCTTATGTAAGATTTTGTACGTAAATTATAATTCAATAAAAAACTTTTGTTATTCATAATTGTCATCAAAGCATATTGTTTAATATGCTTGACAGATGAAATATAATACATACTTATCATTATAAATTAAATATCAATTTATTTTAAACTTCGTCAAATTTAATGTGTTTTCCCAATTCTTTTTCGGCTTTTTTCAATAATTTATTACGTCCTCTTTGCTTTACTCGAATTTTATTGCCAATTTTCTCTTCTCGATCCTTTACAATCTTATCCCAATAACTTTTCTCTTCATCTCCTAGGATTATAGTTATATGTTTATGAAATATATTATTGTATAATTAATTATTGTGGGTTTTAACAAATTTATCATATATTTACCAGTTAACACTGTAAAATGTTTGGTTTCATTAGATTTTTGTACCAATGTTGCCGTAGCTTCTGACGAGTCGCATCGAATAAAAGCTTCGTGTGCGCCTTCTTTTATATCTATGTATTTAATGTTACTATTACTTTTAAGTTCGAGCTACAAATAAAATACAAAAATTATAAGTCAAAATATATTGTATCCAAGTAAAGAAATTCAATATATATTACAAAACTGTAAATACCTTGAAATCTTTGACATCTACACAGGGTTCGTTGAACTCCACTTTTACTATGACACCTGGTACGAATTCTAAATTTGAAGCTGGTTTTTCTTTTTTACTGTCAACACTTTCCTCGTGTTCGACTTCAATTTTATTTCTATCGCCCCACTGATTCCTTCGTGCTCTTCTCATATGTTGCTTTAACTGTTTCATTTTTGATCTTTGAAGCTCTAAATATTTATTTCGTAATTTTTTCCAATCTCTTTTACCCATAACTTGTAATCCCATGTCCGCAGTTTCCAGTACTTCATAAGCACCATGATGTTTCCGTTTTCTCTTCTTTTTTTTCTTCTTTTCGGATACATCCCCGTTTGAATACTCAACCGGCTCTTCGTTATCTAATGTGTCGGCAGCCTCTGCTTTAAGGGATCCATGTTCAATTTTCACTTCAATTTCTTCGGTTTTTATTTTTTTTTGTTTTTTATAACTTTCTTTAAGATTCTTTCTTTTATCGGATAGATCTTCTTCATTTGAATATTCAGCAATTTCTCTATTATCTTCAGTTGTTATACTTTCTGTTTGAATTGGGATTTGCACAGTCTCTTCAGATTTTATTTTTTTTTGTTTTTTGCAGCTTTCTTTAAGAATTTTGTGTGATTCATTACCCGAATCGTGAATCTCTTCTAAAGATAATCTATTCTTTCGTTTCTTACCACGCTTTTCGTCTTCTACATTTGAATCAGAAAGGTATGTATTTAATTCTTTATCACTATCGGTATTCTTTCTTTTTTTTGATTTTGTCGTATCCGACTGATCGGTTCCTGAATCACCAGCATCATCTGTTTTCATCGATTTTTTTCTTTTTCTCTTAACTTTAGACTTTTCATATTCCAAAGGCTTATCTTTTTGCACATTATCTCCATTCACTTTGCTATCATAATTATTTTCATTAGGTTTTCGAAAAGTATGTAAATCGTTCTCGTCTTGTTTATTTTCCTCTGTATAAGTTGTAATGCTCAAGACATCCATTGGTGAGGTTTGCGACGGTAATTCACAACCTTTTGCTCTAAACGCCTGAAAATATTATTATTCGTATATTTATGTATTTACTGTATTTTAAATTTATAATAATTAAATTTCACGTATATAAACATACCTTTAAACATTTCTCAGCAGCTTCTGGTGTTTCAAATTCGATAAATGCAAAGCCCTTAATTTTATGGTTATATTTGAATTTTGGAATCGACACATAAGCAACTGGTCCATATTCGGAGAAAAGAGTAGTCAGCCACTCGTGATCGGCATCCGATGGCAATCTCTGAATATACACCGTACATTCATCAATATTTTGTTTCTCTGCGATTGGTGTTACGCGAAAAACTTTGGTACCATCCTCGGACACTTTTAGTATCGTAGATTTTTTAAGCGCATTAATAATTCTATTAACGTCAGTAGTTAATGATCTAATTTTATTGAATCTTAAAAACACTTCTAGATCAATATCTAAAAGTTTGTAATTATTTAAACATTATTATTAATAATTTAATATCTCCACAATCGTACATATTTGTATATGTATAATAAATTGAAAAGCTCACTTGGCTCCTTCTTAATAAGTCCCGCAAGATATCTGTCTTTGCTTAAATTTGAATCACCAAAATAGAACTCCATTTGTTTAAGAATAGCGGCGTGAAGTGCTTTTTTCCTATGTCGTATTTTCCCATGATGAATATTATTTGATTCTTCGTTAGTAGCGTTTAAGACATTTAGAGCCTTGGCCTCGGGTTGAATTTGGGGCACCGGTATAACTTCTGAGGCCAGTTCGATATCCGTATTGAGCTCTTCAGAAACCATTCTTATTTATTTTTGTTTATCCAAACAATGCTCACTGCAAAACATTTGCCGTTAAATAATTTTTATATACAATGCAAATAGCTTATCTAAAATATTACAATTAATATCTCACGATAAATGCTTGAGATAAGTATTAGCTTTTGTTTAGCGGAAAGCAAATATTAAATAATAAATAAGGCAATTTCTCATTTAATTAACATTTTAACGGATTTATCTTACTTAAACGAAAATAAAGCACCGCTTATCCTATATGAAGGAACATTTAAACATGTTTTTATTTTACTTTCAGTGCGAGAAATTTTCAATGTTCCCTTCAATTTGATTCGTCAGTGAACTCGGAAAATCAACCAATTGCAAACGTCTCTCATCCCAAATGGACGAGACATTTTATTTGAAAAGTATCCTTTACACATCCTGCTAACCTAAGAACTAAGTATCAATTTCTCCGTAATTAATCTTAAAAACTTCAAGTCATTCGTGATCTCGTATTTGGGTGGAAAGTTTTTAAAACTTGCATACGTCCGCGAATTTATTAAAATGGAAGAGATCGGCATTACTTTGCCAGATAAGGTAAATTAACCGAAGTATCTAACAATTAAATGTAAAGTATGTGATTATTTATTGTAGGTAAAAGCTACGTATGAATTAATGGTTATATTAGGGCTTTCGCGTACGCTATCTATTAGATATTCAAATAATTAAAGGCAATTAATTCTTTCCTTAATCCAATAATTATAATTAAACATAATTTCGCTCGTACCGATAGCTCCTTGATTTTTCTAAATCATATGTAACAACTAAATTTTAGGATACGTGTGAAATTGACTCTAAACCAGCCACTGGTCATTGCTCTGGCGGTGCTGAAGAATTGGACGTCGAAGATCTTTATACTAAATATAAGGTACAGCATTAAGATGCGCTATTTTAAGCTCCCTTTTTATTTATAAGACTGATGGGAAATTTGTTCTTAAAGAAATTGCAACGCATGCTTGAATTTTTGGAAGTTCAAGAAGAATATATTAAAGATGAACAGAGAAACTTGAAAAAAGAATATTTACATGCTCAAGAGGAAGTAAAACGCATACAGAGTGTGCCGTTGGTGATCGGCCAATTTTTAGAAGCGGTTGATCAAAATACTGGAATCGTCGGCTCTACAACAGGCTCTAATTATTATGTCCGCATATTGTCAACCATTGACAGAGAATTATTGAAACCCTCGGCGAGTGTTGCTCTTCATAAACATAGCAATGCACTCGTGGACGTTCTACCACCAGAGGCTGATTCTAGTATCTCCATGCTTCAAGCTGGTAATTATTTTCTCTTAATAATCTAGTCTTATAATTTTATATTTTATAAGGATTATTATTATTATTATTATTATTATTAATTTATTTATTTATTTATTTATTTTTTTTTTTTTAATTAAATATCTGTCTTGATCCTGATTAAATAATTATTGAAATTTGTTTGATAATTGATAGATGAAAAGCCAGATATACAATACAGCGATATCGGAGGCATGGATATGCAGAAGCAGGAGATTAGAGAGGCTGTGGAGTTACCATTAACTCATTTTGAACTTTATAAGCAAATTGGTATCGATCCGCCAAGAGGTGTATTAATGTATGGTCCACCAGGATGTGGAAAGACTATGCTTGCTAAAGCCGTTGCTAGACACACTACAGGTAATCACTTTATCATTGATATAAATTCGTTTATTTCACAGTGGTTTATGCGATTCTTCCTATAATGCTTCAATTAAGAAAAAAAATTCTACTGCATATTTATTTACCTTGGAACTAAACTTTAATGTTTTGTTTTGTTTGACAGCCGCTTTCATTCGAGTCGTTGGCTCAGAATTTGTTCAAAAGTATCTCGGCGAAGGTCCAAGAATGGTACGAGATGTCTTTCGTTTGGCTAAAGAAAATTCTCCGGCTATTATTTTTGTTGACGAAATTGATGCAATAGCAACTAAGCGTTTTGATGCTCAAACAGGAGCCGATCGTGAAGTACAACGTATTCTACTGGAACTGCTAAATCAAATGGATGGTTTTGATCAGACAACTAATGTCAAGGTTATCATGGCTACTAACAGGTAAATAATCATATAAATTATATCCATCTTTATTTACCTTACTTAAATGATATCTCGAATTTCAGAGCCGATACTCTTGATCCTGCTTTGCTGCGTCCAGGCAGATTGGATCGTAAAATTGAATTTCCACTTCCGGATCGGAGACAAAAACGACTGATCTTCTCAACCATCACTACTAAGATGAATTTGAGCGAAGAAGTCGATCTTGAAGATTATGTTGCTCGTCCAGATAGAATTTCTGGTGCAGATATTAATGCTATTTGCCAAGAAGCTGGAATGCATGCTGTGCGCGAGAATCGCTACATCGTGTTGGCCAAGGATTTTGAAAAAAGCTACAAGAATAACATCAAAAAGGACGAATCGGAACATGAATTTTACAAATAAATTATTAAACTTTTATTTGAGAATTGCTTGTGCAAAGCTGAAACACTGCTTTTATTTTATCTAAATGTGTTTAAAATTTATAATAAATATAGATTACAAGGATCTTATATAAACATTAATTTACATGTTTACAAAAATCATTTTATAGCCACCTAATAAATAACATTGATTTCAATAAAGAAATTTTTAAAATAATTCAACTGGTTTTTTTCCTCTTAATTTTTCTATGAATAGAATTGATTCGATAGATGTCAACACATATGACACCCTCATGCACGCACACATGTCCATTCGTATACGTATTTGTATACAATTGAAAGGTAACCTATAAATTACGATCAATTACGATCAATTCAGAGTTTCATTAATATTATAATTAGTATTGTCCCGTTGATATGAATGCTCATACTGCGGAAAATATGAATGCAGAAATGAATTTGCCTCGTGTATTAATATCAAACTCAAAACGTGCTAAGGCTAAAGAAATAGCAAGTAGTATGTGACAATTGGTATTATAATTTTAAACAAATTTTGATGAAAAAATAATCAACATCTTCAATTTGATATTTCTTTAGAGATGGGAGCCAAGTATTTATCACAACAAGCTGACATGGAAACTTATTTATTAGATATTGACAATAAATACTACACGGCTCAGATTTTATTATGCACAACCGACAATCTATCGATAAACCTTTCGAATTTTGAAGCATTAATATTTCATTATGATTTAGAAACAGTGAGATCTTTTTATTTACCATAGTGCGCATTCATTTTTTAATGCTGTTTAAATTTTTTAGGGAGATAGCTTCCGTCTCATGTCTGAACAAATTGTGCCGCTACTTGATCGATCAGAGGCAGAAATATTATTATTAGTTTGTAATTCTATTCCTAATGCAACTGTTCGAGAACAAGGCAATTATCTCCATTGATTTTATAATATTGAATATTTATTTATGCATATTAATAATTAATATAATGAGTTTTAAAAATTTATCAATTTAGTGTTAGAATGGTGCGCGCTAAGAAAATTTGAACTTATTGAACTTGAGCATTCGGATCCTGTAGAAATTATGGAGCTTGAAGAAGATCAAAGCAAATATGGAATCGAACGAATCGTCGAAGCTTTGGAAACTCATATGTGGCCAAACATTAATCTAAAAAATTGTCATTAAATTTTTATTATATAATGACGCTATAACTGCGAATAATAATTGAAATTAATATTTTTAGGCACGAGAAAGAATACTCAAGGATCACAATTTGAAGTGAACGAAGTTGGTGACCAATTAGAAAATGTCTGCCTAAGCAATGCACAAGATATTTCAGAACGTTTACAAATGGAAAGTGTTTTGGGTAAGATTTATAAGCTATGCTTACAAAATCTATTAATCTACTCGCAGGGATTTGGATAATGTTGTTTGATTGAAATTTTTTTTTTTTTTTTTTTTTTTTGTGTTTTGTTTTTTGTTTTGTTTTCTTTTTATGTATCGTGTATTAAATTCCGTATGTATAATTAAATATTTTGAAGATGGAATTATGAACAACGAAGGAGCAGATTTTGGTGAACTATTTTGTCACTTGAGAGCAATGAAAGAACACGCAGCGTCAATGCCTTCAAATCAAAGAAGAGTCGCGGCTGAACAATTGGTAACAGCATTTTGGAAAGCCATAGGTGGCGATCCATCGGAAGTTGAAGAAATAAATTAATTCGTTTAAATCATATAATGCTATATCTATAAACAACAGTGCATAGAAATGCAAATTGATCCAAATGATTATTATTATTCAAATGATGATATATATTATCGAATATATAATACATATTAATTATATAAACATTTCATCGTATTAACGTTAATTTTCTTATTAATAACATTTATTTTGTAATATTGTTTTAAAATGTCGATTTGATTGGTTGAAAAAAAAGAAATATGTCAATTTGGATTATTTTTGATTTCTATTATATATTATTGTAATATATAGGGATAGTGTATGTTAAATTCAGAAAATTATTTGTATTCTATTTAATTATTTAATATTAACTATTTAATCAAATTATTACATCGGTCAATGTTCTTTAAAATTATATTAAGTTTAAAATTAACTCCACAATGTCAATAAATTTTTTTTTTTTCTTGTGTTTCTTTTTACTAAATTTCTTATTATTGAAATAAATGTTTTAAAAAGTGGTTTTTTTTTTTTTTTTTTTTTTTTTTTTTTTTTTTAATGTCGTTATATAATAATTAAAGCTGAACTGGGATTGCATACGTAGTATTAAAGTTCTATTGAAACTATAACAGAATTATATGAATGTAAGAGTTTATAAAAGGACAAAAGTGCGTTTCTGTTCTTATTAATAACGGTATGCTTATTATTGTAGACTTAATAATAAAATTGATATCAAAATAAAGTTTTAAAATCGCTCATTTTTCTTTCTTCAGTTGTACCAACCATTATATAACCTTTACTTGTCCTTATATCTCGATGTTGAGTTAAATAAAAAAGTTTTAACTAGTATGTCAGACACATAAAGTAATTTATCTAAAACAAACAACATCGTTTATTGATTGATTTTTTTTTTTTTTTTTATTTATTAATGTTAATCTTCATTGACTGCATTATTCAACTTTTTAAGTCTGAGTTCTGTGAGTTGTCACTTCTGTCGTCTAATCAGGCTTACGAAAAGCAAAATGTCTGTCGCGTTGTGTGTATCATAAGAGATCTGAAACAGGTTACGGCTAAAATTTAGAATTAAATGGTTAATACGTAATAAAGTAATGTATGCTGGAAAGTAGGAAAGCACGTTGTGTATAGAGATTATGAAAAGTATTGTCGTAATAATGTTATCGAATATCGACGGAATTTAGGTATAATAATTTTATGTAAATATTTTGGAGGGAGACCTTTCAATCTTTTTCATCTTTTATCATAATAATTAACCGACTTTTCGTTTACTTGCAAATGTGATGAGTAATAGGAGATTTAAGGCATCGTCAAGACATATTGTCAATTTTCATAAGTGTCAAAGGGAATTTATGAGTGCATCAATTATAATTTTTTAATAAAACAAATTTTGGCATTTTCATGAATTATTTGTCTTTTTATGATCAAATTTTACAGTTTATCAAAGCCAATTAATATTCACATTTGTATGAAACATCAAAGCAATAATTATACAGACAACAAAACTTTTATAGTTATTGTAATATATGGAATTACTTTTTTTATCTTAAAAATTATTAAAGTTTAGATAATCATGGCAAAGTTGAAATATTTCATGCGATGATCTGTTTAATTTTGAATCTAGATTAGAATTGAATATATAAAATAATATTAAAATGCAAGGTGAGTTAATTTATTCAGAAATATATAGATTTAACCTTTTCATCGATATAAATACATTTAATTGTTATAAACTTTAAAATGTATATTTTGGTCATTATACTAATATAGTAAATTGAATTAAAATTTATCCAACAGGATCTTAATTAACTTAATTACTAAGAAATAAATTCAAAATCACTAAAGGTTCATTTCTTTCCAAACTTACAATTGTTTGTAAATTTTAATGGCTCCTCCATATTAAAACCAAAGTTTTATCATAAAAAGATTATCTTATTTGATTTATATTTTAAAAATTTTATATATATATATATATATTAATGATTGTTAATTAAATAATTATTTTATTATAAATATTTTTTAAGGAAAGCTTACATTAAAGAACTCTTCATTGATCATTTGAATTAATTATAATCATAAGATAAATTTATATTTTTAAACATCTAACCTATTATCAACTACAATGTTCTTTTCATAATCATAACTTATTCTTAATTAGAATAACTGTGATAACAGTAGATTATGATTATATCAATTTTATTTATTAATTTTGAAACTAAATTATTTAATGTAAGATGATTTTTTATGTGTTTAAAGTAATTATAAGAAAATTTAAAAATGGCGTATTAAATCTTATCTTGTGAAGATGCCAGTGACATAGGTGATTCGGTACCTTTACCGAAAATGGAACCTTTAGAAGTCAAAGATCCATTCCCAATGGATCTGGTTAAGTTAGAGGATATTGAAACACCTGCTACACCCGATAGTTCCAAAGGAGAAGTTAGTAGTGATTCTGTAAAAATTGAAAGTCCAAAAATATGGAAACCTGTACTTGGAAAAATTCAAGCTAAAAAGAGATTAATGGCTTTTGCAAATAAATTTAATCCAATGCCAAAAGTACATAAATTAAAAATGAAAGGTGATAGAGTTAAAAGTAAGTTGAGCGTTAATTTTGTTTAATATTAAATTTCAAAAAATTTTCTATATTTCTTTGTTAAACAAATATTCTATAATCATTATTTTTTAGGGCAAGAAAAAATTTTGGCAATAGAAGAAATAGTGAGAGAAGAAAATAAAAATAGATTGGCTGCTCAAGGTATAAAGATTATTTTACTTAAAATTAATCATTATTCATAGTTTGGATTAAAAATATTTTAACAATTTTTAAATTTCAGAAATGAGAGATATTAACATAAGAAATGCATTACACGATAAAAGAGCTAGAGATTCCAGTAGAGAAAGGAAAAGCGAAGAACGTTATTCAAGAAGATCAGGATCGTCGTCATATAGGAGAAAGAGTGACAGGTATAAAAAATTTGGAAACCTCATTTTATTCATTTTGCTATTATTTACATTCGCTTTGTTTATAATTTTTGAAGGGAAAGAAGACATAGTCGAGATAGAAAATCTCGCAGTAGATCAAGACAACGGTCCAATCGTAAATCATCCCAAGAAGATGAACGTTATAGTAAGAGTAAATATAAAGATAAAAATGATAAAACGGACAAAAGAGAAAGAAAGGACAGAAAAGATGACTCAAAGTATAAACGAGAAGAATCAAGGCACAAGGAAGAGGAGTCTAAATCATCTGATAAGAGTAAAAAGCAAGATATGAAAACAGAAGAAGCAAAGGAAGATGATAAAAAAACGGATAATGTTAAACAAGATTTAAAGTCCGAATCTTTTAAGAATGAGGATATAAAATTTGAAAATAAAGATAAAAAGGAAGATCCAAAACTAGATGATGATACCAAAAAAGAGAATTCTAAATCTGAAAATAGTAAAGGAGGAGTTAACGATATTAAACAAAACGAGTTAGAAAATGAAGAATGTAAAGAAGAAGCTAAGGAAGAACCTAAAATGGCTGAAGTTAAGAAAATTGAAGAAATAAAAATTGATAAAATAGAAAAAGTAGAAATTACCAGAAAGGAGGATAAATCTGACGGAAACAACAAAGATGATCAAAAATTTGATCAGAATAAGCGAAATGACTTAAAATTAGACGTAGATAAAAAAGATGAAATAAAGTTGGATAAGCCGAGAAAGGATTTGAAAATTGATGTTGGAAAAAAAGAAGAAGTCAAATTGGATAAATCAAAAAAAGAAGACTTTAAGGTAGAAACCAATAAACGGGATGAGCCTAAAATTGATACGAAGCGGGATGACGATCGCGATGAAATTAAAATAAAGAGAGATGATGTAACGTGTAAACGAGCAAATTCGAGAGATAAAAAATTAGAAAGAATGGATGTGAAAGAAAAACGGGAAGAACCAAGGATGAAAGCACACAGAGAGCGAGAAAGAGAGAAAGATAAACTGAGAGAAATAAGAGAAAAAGAATTATTAAAATGTCGTTCTTGGAAAGATTTTCGAAAATATGGATTTTTTATAGACGATGTAGGATATATTAAGCGTAATGACAATGGTGATAAAATTAATAAACCCAGGTTTGTCAAAGTTTTCTATCCTATTTTCATTAATATTCTTTTCCTTTTGTATTTAATACAATTTTTTTGACATAAGGAATTGTGCAGTTTGTAATTAAGATAATATATAACTATTGAAATAATTCTATATTCTATTCGTAGATCTGCACAGGATTATAATCAATATCTTGAACAAATATTAATGCTGTCTGATATTCGAATGCATCGTTATGCTTTTCTTGCTGAAGGTCAAAATGGGCCTAAAGAATATCCACCAGAGATAATAAAAGCTACAAAGAATAAGCCTTTGATATTGTATTGTGAAAATCCAAGGCACCCAATATATTTTGATCGTCAACAAATGTTAAGAATCGTCTCACCTAATAGACGTGAGAAAATGGAAGACATCTGTGAAGCAACACAAATAAGGTGAGTATTCCGTATGAATTTATCTTTTTATTTATTAAATCTTCTATAAATAGTTTTATTAGATATTTAAAAAGTTATTGATGTACATAATACATACATTGCGTTATTTGTTCTACCTGTTATCCTCCATCGCTCATTATATACAATGCATAACATTAATATCTATATGGCTGTGCAGAAAAAACTATTTACAGTTTATTATTGTAAAACATAAAATAATTTTAATACATTGTTTTGTTTATGAAAAACTGTAATATTTAAAAATTAAAACTTTTGATTATTAGAAATTTTTGTTTATTAGTTATGAAAGAATTTTTATAATAAATCGTGTAAATTTAACCTTAAAACTTTAAATTTAAAACATATAGTTTAATGTTTTTTAACGTATTTTTTCAATAAATTAAAATTACAGAATAATAACATCGGAGCGTGAAGAAGGTCATCACGAAAGACTTTGGTATAAAACTATGGATCCATCCAAATCAATAACCATAAGGACTTCCATCGACGTACCATCTTTTCCAAGATCAAAATGGGATAGCGAGAATGAATTGAGTGATAATGATAATGTTTTTGAAAAATCTCAAGAGGAAAATGTCATAATTAGTGAGCGAAATCTTACGGAATCATCAACAGAATCCGAATCAGAGTCACTGTCACAATTGGAGCCAAAATCATTATTGGATCCACAAATACAGTTACAACCGTTGTCACAGTCTTTACCACAGTCTAAATCAGAACCACGCGAATTGAAACAAACTTCAACCGAACACTGTAAGTAACTGTTGTCCGTTGTTCTTATTCATTTAAAAGACTGGATGCCATTATTTTATATTATTTGAACTCATATTATATCGTATTAAATATTATAATGATCGATGATATGGTAATTTGAATGTTTCATTGTTTTATATTGTAACAGATCTGGAGGAACAATTGAATAAAGCGAAAAATAAACATAAGTCCAAATCGAAACATTCTCAATCACCTTCGCCCAAGAGAAAGGACAAGTCGCCATCGCATAAAAAATATAAAGACGAAAAAAGTAAGCATGAAAAACACCGGAATCGGGAAGATAAGCATCACCATCACCATCATCACTATAAAGATAAGATTTTAATAGAAGAAGCAGATGATATACCCATGGAAATTTCCGATAAAGCCAAATCATTGACGCCAGAGCCTGAAATTGGTGATAACAAACTCGTATCGGAATATGAACAATTTATAAAAATGCTCGGCAATCCAGAGACTACGACTACGACGACGACTACGACCAAAGCCAAGATAATGAATTCGACTGACGAAGAGGTGCAAGAAACTTCCGTGAATATGTCATCGCCTTCAACCTTCTACGAATTCAGTTTGGAAACAAAAGTATCCAAAGATTCCTCGATTACGAGTTTCAATCTGGGGGATATACCAACACCGACCGAAAATCCTAGTAAAGAGGTCATTGCTCCCGTGACTACGCCCATTAGAGCAATTAGAAATATCGAGAAAGAAAAGACGAGCGAACAATCCAATGAATCTGACAAGGATATATGCGAGCAGTCACAACATCAAGTGAGTAATAACTATTTGTCATTATTTTTAATTGTTTTATATTAAAGTTGTATTCGTAATTGATTACATTAATAATAAAAATATATTGAAGTATTTGTAAACGATATGCTTTTGTTTATCGTAGATTTAATAAAATACAATCAGTGACAAATTGTGTTATTCATTATACAATGAGTACTTACGCTTATTTACTATATATATATATATATATATATATATATATTATCCATCCACATGTGTAAGTAAATATTTATAATTTTATTTTCAGAATAATTTCTTACCAATCCAATCATTATCACAAGGGACAATAAATAGCGAAGAATCTAATGATCAATACGAGTCATCCGAAGATGACGATGATTCTCGTTCAATTCCAAGCGATTGGGAAAACGTGAAGATCAAGGTGGAGAAGGTGAGCGATGGCGATGATGTTTCAGACAGCAGATCCGGTATAGCTTCCGGCAGCAAAATGAAAAATTCGAAAAAACGACGTAAACGTCGAGAGAGCTGGAGCAGTGATTCAAGTTTCTCATCGAGCTCCGATTCCGAAGAGATCAGAGCGAAACGTCGTAAGCATCGTCGAAAACGACCGAGGAAGTCATCGAGCACCGAGTCCGAAAGCAGCGACAGCAGCTCCAGCGACAGTTCGAGCTCCGAAGAGCTGCGTAAGAGAAAAAGACGTAAAAGCGAGAAGAAGAAGAAGAAGGCCAAGCGAATGAAGAAACTAAGCAAGAAACCGAAGCGCAAGCGCAGGCGTAAAGCCAGTACGGAATCGAGTAGTAGTGACTCGGATGTGCGACCAGCCAAAAAAAAGAGATCGCGCCGAATGAAGGCGAAGAGGAAGAAGGACAAATTGGATAAGCAGAGTGCTGATGGAAGCGCGGACAAAAGTAAGGCGAAAAATGAGAAAAGTAGCGATGGCAAGCGCCACAAGGCTGCGAAAATCAAGGAGGAATCACAGAAATCTGGAAAAAGCAAGCAGGCAATTGCGGAGCCCGAAGCGGCCTTGTCACATAAGGCTAATATCAAACTGGCCAAAAATTCCAAAAGTCCTATCGTCCACGAAGGCAGAAACCGAGGAATAAGCGAAGAGACTTACTCGGAGTGGGAAAGGGATAGCATACCCAGGCAAATTGGTCAGGAGCACGAGAAGAGCTTGCAAATCCAAGAGGAACAAAGACCGAATGAACTAGTCAAGAAGAAAGAGATGCAGGATGAGATAAAGAGTGATTCTGGGAAGGATCCGCGAGCTTTGGAGACGAAAATGGAGGATGAGAAGAGCGAGTCCGAAGACGAGAACATTAAAGGCACAGATAACAGTAGTAGGAACAAAAAAAAGAAGAAGGACAAAGACTCAGAGAGGGAGAGCCAAGAATTTGAAAGCGAATGGGAGAGGGATAGCAAGCGGCAGGCAAAAGTCGCGGCGAGCGACGAGGAGACCCAGAAGTACATCTCTCTCGAAAAGAAATCCCTCGTCGATTGGAGCGACACGGACTTTGATTCCCTGAACGTATTGTCGCTTACTCAGCTCGAGCAGCAGGCCGTTGACAAATGCGAGATATTTGCCAACGAATGGGAAGTGGACAGCCTCGACGCTATGCCAGATTCCACAACGAGTTTAAAAATTGAAGGGCCAAAGTTGAAGAGACACGACAACGGAATTAGATATGATAAGGATACGGATACGTACATACCCGTGGATATAGAGAACACGAAGGATAGCAAGAGGAAGAAGGAGAAGCGTGTCAATACGATTAGGATATGGGAGGACGAGCAGGAGAATGCTGAGCGAGAAGAGCTCTTGCTATCATTGGAGAAGAATGTGTCGATAGAGAGTAAAGACAACTTGGTCGGCGAAATCGAGGGTTAGTTGCTTTCGAATAAAATTTCTGACTCCTATCCCCAATCCATCCATCCCCCCTCCCCTCCCCTCCCCTCCCCTCTGTAATAGTGTACGCTGTAATAGTGAATGGATAGTAACAATCATCGTACACGTGGTAATTAATAGCAATCGTTTCTTAATTCAATAATTCCGTATTATATTAATTTTTACCGTCTAAGGCCATGTTATCCATGCAACATTAAATTAAATCGTTAAATTAAATTCACTAAGCAGTCAATTTGCTCAACGGTTTTATAAATTTTATTTCTTCGTACTTGGCAGGTAAAAAGAATCTCGCGAAGACCAGTGAGAGTGTGACGAGAATCGCGGTAGACGATAAGCCCCGTCGCAAAAGTCGCTGGGACGTTGAGAATCATCCGGATGAGTTTGAAAACGCGCCGCCAGTGATGTGGGAGGTGGAGGGCAACGTTTGGTTGAAACTCACAGCCGTCGACAACACCCTGAATATGATGGGCTCCAAGTCGAGCGAGACTTCGTTTAACAGTCCGCTACTCGAAGCCGTGAGCGCGCGCGTCAAGGACGAAACGGCCAAGGTGAACTCAGCCTCACTTGTGCGTTACACTCCACCTAAGGACATGAGTATCGTCGACTCGCCTAAGAGCTTGAGGAGAAAGATGGAAGAGATCGCGATGCTGGAGCGTGCCTTGACGGCTAAGGATATGGACCTCAGTCCCACGGATATGATGAAGAATTTGGGCAAGATGAAAAAAAGTTTCGATCCTAAGAGCAGCCTCAACCTGGAGGCCCCGGCAATTATTGAGATCGTAAGTACAATTAACAAGCTCGTGCTTCATTACAAATGGCAGAAACGTTGTTTTGGCAGAAAATGTTCAAACAACGGTACGATTCTCATTAAAATACCATAAAATAATATAATATAATATTTTTCTCACTGACTATTGTCGCTGAATTCGTGGCGATGGCTCATAACGTCACATTGGCCGATTACTTATTTAAATAAATCTCAATAAAATCTAAAATTGAAATATAAATTTTCGTGCTTAATGTCGTTGGTAATAAATTTTCTAGGCTGCGTCAAAAGATCAAAAGATGTTGGACATAACATATAACAAGACCAAACAAGAAGTCGAAGATCCGTTATCACTGAGCCAGGATACGACATTGTCGTCAAAGCGAATCAAAGAAGAAATCGTTACGCCAAGTGGTTGGGGAACGAAGCGCCCGGAAATCGACGAAGCATCTGAGTTTGGTATACCCGGCTTGGCTGAAATTGATTCTAAAATTGATGCTTCCAGTAGCTCGTATAGAGACATTTTCTTAGACATTGAAACTATAAATTTTGAAAATAAAATTTTAAACAAAGCTAATAAGAAATCCGTTGATCTAAGCGCGACCGAAGATAGTTCGAAAGAAATGCTTAAATTAGTGCCGAAGCAAGTGTTAACGCGCCAAAATAGCGAGCAATCTAAATTCACAAATAATTCACCGGAAGCGTTTAAAAAGAAAATTTGCAACATAGATAATCACGAGTTGCCGAAGCCCGTCGAAAGTATAAAGATGGAGGATGCCCAATCTAGTCTTAGAACTGTGAGTTCGAAATCTCCCCCGAGCGTAAAGCGAAAAAGCCCAATTCGTAAAGAGCACGATAATGAAAATCGTGGCAAGAGTAATTCGAAAAATGTTGAAAAAGACTGTAAGGATAAAAAGGAATACCAAAGTCGAACCTCAAGAAGAAGTCCGATTAGTTCCTGGGACTCTAAGGAACCAATCAAAAGTGGAAGTACTAGTCGAAATGCTAGCGTTAGCAGGAGTAGGAGCAGAAGTCGAAGTCCTCGAAAGCGGGATGACCGATCAAAACTGACGCATGGCAAAAGGGACAAAAGAAGTCCTGCTAAGCAAACTTCTTCTTACAGGGGTAATAAAAAAAATTCTAATCAATACGCGATTTACCGGGTTCACTCAATGGCTCGATTTACGTCATTTGACAAAAAAACATTTACAGCAGCTTTATATTTTTAACGCTTTCAATATTTAAAAAAAAAAAAAAAAAAAAAAAAAAAAAAAAAAAAGAATACTTAACTAAGTCATTTGATCGCACTTTATTTGCCCGTTTTCATTTGCATTCCATTTCTTTTCATTATAAAATATGCTAACTGAGCAAAAAAGTGACTTTTCAATTTAATTTTCCATGTCAATAGGGAAAATATAATACAAATCATGCGTTTGATTGATTTACATATTTATTACATATTTATTACATATTTATTGACTTTGTTGTTGCGTTATTTCCGAATCAACAGATAATTTAAAAAAGAGTTCGCAGTCGAGCAAAAGCGATCGGAGTAAGAGAAGATACGATGATGGATTTGATACGGAGAAAGGTAGAGATAAGCCTTACGATCCTATGGAAATTCTTCGAGAAAGAAATTATGAAAGTGACAGGATTCGTGGCAGTCGGCAAGTTGCATTTTATCATTTACTTTCAACCTTTTATCTACCGTCTATCCTCCTGTAAGTACATATTAATTTTTTTTTTTTTTTTTTTTTTTTTTTCAGGTCACGAATAGACGAAGATATGCAAAAATCTTGGCGACATTCTGATCATCCCGATGAAAAAATGCTAATTATTAATCCATATCCAAACGAATATAATTATGAAAATAAAATGCGATCAAGGGACGACAGTTTAGATAGAGATGGTAAAGGACATCGCTCGAGCGCTAGAAATAGAAGTGTCAGGTACGGAAAACAATACCGAGTATTTTTAATTAATGATGTAGGAAAAAGCTTAGAAGAGAAAAAATTCCAATGTCCCTTTCTTAAATTTATTGAAATTGGTTTTTCTTTTTTTTTTAAATTTAATCCTCTTTATTTATAACCATACGATTGAATTGCATTGACACTTTACAGAGATTCGGGAAAAATGTTCGACAGAAGAGATAGAAAGGACAGTCGCTCTCCGGACTCGTTGAGCAGTACGCCACTGTCGCGACGTGAAAAACTGCCTCCGTTAAGAAAACTGTCGCCACCACGTTCATCCAGACGCTCGCCACCTCCTAGATCAAAGTACCGGTCGCGTTCACGCTCGCGTTCAAGATCATGGTCTAGATCGTTAACAAGGTCAAGATCGCGATCTCGATCAAGGAGCAGGTCGAATTCGCGATCACGATTCCGGAATCACGAATTAAGACTTTTGGACAAATCTCGACGCTCTAGGTAAATCTTAAATCTCTTTCTTTCTACAAGTTTAGTTTCTACTAACAAATCGTTTAAGTCTGTTAATTATACCATAAAACGCTATATTTAATAACATGTGACATTAAATGTGAAAAATGTTTAGATATGTTAATGTTGTTAAAAGTTTCAACAAAATTGTAATTCGATGGTAATTAAAGTAGCTTATTGGAATAATTTTCGTAGTACCGCGAGAGGAAATAATAATAATTATTATTTTTTTCTTCTCCATTTTCCATTAAAGCATTGTAATAGTATTATTGTTAATAGCGAGTAGAAGATAAATGAAAAATTAACGATAATAATGTTGTGAGCGCAGATCGTTTTCACCTATAAGGGGCCGCTACAGCAGCAGCGATCGTCTAAAAATCGATGATGAAAAATCTCGTCTAGAGGAGGAAATCCGTCGTCTCGGAGAGGGTGGAAGCATCGCTCGAGCGGGATCGTCTTCCTTGATTCGACCGGTAGAGCCACCCGTTGTGACGTGCATCACTCCAGCCCGTCTATCCGTTGATCGATCACGACGTATGGATACCATTATACAGCTTACAGGCACCAACGAATCCCAAGACGACATGCCGGCAATTGCACAAGGCATGGCCTCCGTTAATCAAGACATGGACGAGGTCGCGCCAGGTGGTAACGTCTCCTCGCACTATCGCTACTCTAACGACAACGACGAGCCCGAGTACAATACTTATTATCAGAGCAGGAATCTGACTTATCCGAGGATTGCAGACGAATCGACGGACTCGCCGAAACGATTGTCTCTCGACGACAGGCTAGTATTTTCATTATTTGTTCTTGTTTTTTCTGGTTAACAGAATTTTGTGCCTTGAAATTTTAATAATTGAAAGTGTTCGATACACCATTATTTTCAATACTACAATAATTTTCCATTCAAATACTCAATTATCCATCTCACGTTATTGTTGCTGTTGTTGTTGTTATTATTATTGTTATTGTTATTGTTTATTATTATTATTCATTATTCAAAGTATTTTGAAGAAGTATTTTTTACGAAATTATCTATAATGATTCTCAAGATTTTTCTTTCTTATCCTAAATTTATGAATTCTTAATTAAAAATTATTGTCTTGAGCATAAAAACTTGTAATAATAATAATAATTACCTAAACAACTACCTTATATTATTACCGCTTTTTATAATGTCGTTATCATTGTTATTATCATTAATTGTATCGTTCCTTCTTATGCGTAGGCTTGAGTTAGAGTTGGGGATTAAGAAGCAGGCACCCATAGATTCGACGGTACCTACCAGCTTTGGCTCTCAAGGCTTTATTCCAAATCCTATAGGCTATCCGAATTTACAGCACGGACAACATCATGGACATTTTATAAGACATCAGCAAACGGTCTTACAGGTATGATATTTATATTTTTATATTTCAATAGTCGATTAGATTAACGTTCCAAAGTTAATTATATAGAGTAATAATTAAATAATGAATTCATTCGCTCCTTATAATTTACCACTTAGCGAGTGAACTTATACAGACTGTAAATACTAAATTCATTAATCGTCATACATATAGATTTGAAGTATATAATTGCTTGATATTAGAGTCGAGTAATTTAAGGATTAGCGTGGTGCATCGATGTTAGTGTAGAAATTTAATAAAAATTTTATATACCATGTATTGCAGGTCAAGATAACTATACATGTTAGCGTACATGTGTAATATATTGTAAAATTAAGTTAATACTTGCCTAATACTTGCCTCAATTACCGTCATTAAAGCTTTCGAAAGAAATTGGGAATATTGCATTAGATATTATAAATAAATCTCCTCTTGAGTACTCAATACGTGACATAATAATCGATATCGATGATTGCGTAAGTATTACACACCAGTGTGTAACATTGCCATATAATTAATACCAAATCAAACTTTATATTAAATAAATGTAATATTTAACGAAATAGCAATCCTATCATAATTTTTTGTTTCACGGACATACATACATATATATATATATATATATATATATATATATATATATATATATATATATATAACATGTTGTATCCGTCGTGTACCTATTGTTTGTTCATTAAAGAAGTTAAAAAATTTTTTAATTTAATTCTTTTCATTAAATTTTATATTTATTTCAAATATACTAGATAATTACTTGTCGATCTTGATAAACTTAATAACACCCTATTCCCAAGATATACGCTCTTTAAAAAAATAAATAAATAAAATAAATAGATAAATAAATAAATAAATAAAATAATAAAATAATAAATAAAATAATAAAATAATAAATAAAATAATAAAATAATACAATAATAAAATAATAAAATAATAATAAAATTCCCACAAAATATTAAACAATTCTTTTGTTTTCAATATTTCAATATTTTCAATAAATAAATTTTAAATGTTTTCAATATAAGTTTATGAAACATAGAAATTAATGTTAAACTTCCGTAATATTAACATTTTATTATCTTCCAAATTTATTTGTAGGTACTTTTTTAAAATAAGGCGATAATTTCTACAGTAAGCATATTTTAATTAATCAATGCATCCTCATATATTTGGTTGAAAATCAATTAACCGGGACGAACAAGATAGCAATCGTTTTATCTGTCCTCTACGTTGCGATAGCACAACTACCAAAGGACACAGTTAAGTCAAAATATGTAAACAATTGAAATGTCGGGGTGTTCGCGTTCCCAAGGCACGGATCCTAGCTAATTTACCTTTTGCATCTACGTGAAAAGTGTCATATGGCAATTGTTACAGGTGGGCAACGTGCTGCAAGTGGTACCTGGTGAGTATCCGGTGCAACCGGAGCAGGCCCCGGTGCCGCCGCCTCCGCTCCCGACCAATCAGATAGTGCGCGTCGGTAACGTTCTCCAGGTTGTACCGACGACAGTCATTGATTGGGCAGCCGGACCTCAGCAGACCTCGATCACGGCGACGCCGTCCGTAATGCGCTACGCCACTTCGATTCCGCCGCCACCGTTGCCTCTCTCTCAACAGCAGCAACAGCAACAACAGCAGCAGCAGCAGCAGCAACAGCAACCACATCAGCAACCACAACAACAGCAGCAGCAGCAGCAGCAGCAGCAGCAGACACCCAACTCGTCGCCGGCTATTATTGCCTCGCCATTGCCGGTGCCCCAACTGCCCCAGTTGCTACCCGGAGTCAAGCCTCTTGTACAGACCGGGGTACCGCCGCCTCAGGTCGTCAGTCCTGCCGTCGTATTTCCAATACCCAAGCCACCTCCACCTGGTAAGTGCACGCAGGCGGACTTGGAGGGCCTCGTTTCCCCGAGGCGAATATCCAAAACACTGCCGTGGTGGTCCTTGACGATTTTCACGGCATCGCATTTGCACAAGCAGTGCTCGTACAAGCGCTACAAGTCAATCTTTCTTTCTTCACAGAGCCTCTAGTACAGCCGGTCTATAATTACGAGGCGATCTTGGAGACTCGCCGTCGCGAAAAAGAGGAGCGCAAACGCCTGAGAGAGATAAAGCGCAAGGAAAAAGAGCGTCGACGCTT
>NW_011948427.1:4301947-4311048 GCF_000503995.2 Ceratosolen solmsi marchali | reverse complement strand
CGCTTCGAGCGAGCGAAGCGCCGTGCCGAAAAGATTCTTGGCAAGACGAAGGTTGTTCCCGGTTCTACGGTCGTTGGTGCTGGGATATTTGGTAAGACGACCGTCGAAGATGATGCTGCTGTCGAGGATCCGGAAGTAGAGGAACCGAAGATCGCAATGGTACCGTTGAGCGAGGAAACCGAGGAAGCCGCACCTTCCCAATCGCAAGAGACCGAGGAGGAAGAGGAAGACGGTGAGGAGGAAGAGGACGAGGAGGAAGAGCAGGAGGCAGAGGAGGACGAGGAGGAGAACGAGGATTTCGAAGCGGAGGATGATAACGAGGAGGAGAATAAAGAGGCACCGGTCATTCTTAAGCAGGAAGATGCGAGCGTTACTGTCATCCCTCCACCTCCAGCCAAGGGTATTCTGATTCTGCCAGGTTTTGGGTAAGATATCCGCTATATTCCGGAAATATCTTAGTTATCGCGTATCGCGATGTCAAATATCGGGTTTAAAATAATTTGAAGGTAGTGTTGGATTAAAGCAGACTCTGCACCTGTACGATCGTACAGATACAATCGTACTTATGTAGATTTTTACGTACTTAATAACGTACATAAATTATAGAGACTATTTCGTCATTTCTTTTGTTCGCCATATTTTTAGAAATCTATCGATGACAAATGGAATCTTGAACGATCTTGAAGACACGGATACTGAGAAAGAAAAGGACGAAGCCAAGATAATTAATATGAAAGCGGAAAAGGAGGAAGATGCAAAGTCAGCGACATCGGTCGCTTTAAAAATGTTTGAAAAAATAAGAATGAAGAAATCCGTACAATTTGCCGATGGGATAAAGCCTGGCGAAGGCACGAGTCCGAGTGGTGGAGAGGGCGATATGCCATCCCCCCCGCCGCCGGTTAGTAATCTTCCCCGAGGCGATTTGTCGCTGGATATCTCGAAGAAATTACGCTCGAGAAAAATTCGAAAGAAACAAAAGCGCCTAAAGCCACCAAAGACGAAGAAGAAAGTTAAGGTAAATAAACAAAAATGCTTAGTAGAAGCATGCGAAACATGTACATTTTCATCATGTTCATCTATTCGTCGGGCATTCTTTTTAAACAACAATTTTTCTATACAACTATCAAGCAGTATCGATGATCAGCCTAATAATTATCGCTCAATGTGTACTCGGGCTGAAGTAGGGTCGGAGGATTTTTATTTTTACAACAAATTCCAAGACCAGCCGAGCTTCCCATATATCTTCATTTTAATCATAGAATCTCTCCAGTCTCCTTATCGTAAATGTATCATGAATTCGGACTGTCGCGTTACATTTCTGACAATTTGCAATCATTAATAAAAAAAAGAAAAAGAAAAAGAAAAAGAAAAAGAAAGACATTAATATTGACCGCTAAGACAATAAGAATTATAAAATCACGCGCAGAAAGCAAATTAAACATGAGAGCCATTAATATCCTTAGGTAAAAATTATCAAGCTTAAAAAGCCGAAAGTACCGCCACTCTCGGCGATGGTGCTAGATGACTCGGACGACATGGACGACCGCTCGCCCCCGCCTCCGCCTCCCGGATCACCGCCGCCACCTCACCTATGGCCAAGCTACCTTGCGACTTTCGGCCCCAGCAGTGGCTCGATCTCTTCAGCCGCCAACGGCGCCACTGCCTCGACCATGATCGTGTCGTCGGATCTCGGCGCGACATTGTCGAGTTCGGGTGCCGCAACGAGCCTGTCACAGGTTCAGGCACCCCCGACTCCACTGCCTCTTCTGGTGCCGCCACCACCATTAAACTACTCTATACAGCCTTGTAGCAAGGCTTAGGCTCTTATTATTTTTTATTTACTATTATTATTATTATTATTATTATTATTATTATTTTTTTTTTTATTTTTATTTTTTTTATTTTTATTTTTTTATTATTATTTTTTTATTTTTATTCAAAAACATTATTATTATTACCGTTATTATTGTCACAATATTACTACGCTGAGATGAGAGAGATTCTTCAAGTCGAATGTTTCTTGCAATACTACTAAATAAGTATTTACTCGGGTCTGAAGTGCGCTCAATTAATTGGAGCAAAATATCGAGGAGAGTCCTTTGCCATGCAATACGAAATTACGTATTCGTGTAAACATTAGTTTAAATCTGTTGAAAGGAACGCGTTTATCTAGGATTTAGATTTTTTTTTTCCTTTGGTATATTGGGCAAATGCGAAAAGAGAGACGATGGTTGCTATGAAATTGCGCAGACTGTCAATTTTGAGTAGAAAGGCGATCACGCTAATGATGGCTCGGGACGGCAAGTTTTTAAGTGGTGAAATTTTAAAAAATCTTATTTTTAAGAATACTTTTACATTGAAGGGTAGTAAATCGTATGGGTATTTCAATATTCGTAAGTATTTATAATCCGGATAATATATTCAAGCTTTAAAAGACTGTTTATCTAATCGCGAAACTTTACAATTTTGAATAATTTGTCGGGTATATATATATATATATATATATATATATATATATACATTAACGAAATACGAATGATATGTGTAAAAACGCTTTCGACTTCATTGATAAAAAGAAACAAAAGAGTATCAGTGGTAAATAACCTAGTTATATTTTAATAATGCTTTTTAAAGTCACACGTTAACAAAGCGTTGTTTTAATCGGTGGAAGTTACATTGAATGAAAATGTTTTTTGATACGATTACATACGCGCGACATCAAACCTACCATCGTTTGACGTTTATTCATTTTTCTTTCTGTAATAAAAGCTGTGCATTAATAATCGAACAAACGTATATATCAAACGTACTTTTACACGCACAGTTTAAAATATTTTCATTTGTATGGTATGTTTCATTTATAATGGAAAAATAACAAGTAACTTCGTGTCTTATTAATACAATTAAGTATATATTATCAAAGCAATTTAACTAAAAGTTTTTTTTTTCTTTTTTTATACACAAATATGAATTGCCTTATAGTGAAATATAATCATTTTTTTTGTATAATGTAAATTTTTCTCTATTTCTATAATAAAAATGATCTATTTCATTGTAAATCTTAATTAATACTTATAGCATTAGTTAGCGTGATCGTTCTTGTTTGCTTTATGTTCAAAATAATATAAGTAATTAGAATTTTATTACATAATTTTTATTTAGTATCTTCACAGTCCCTTTAAATTTTCACGTTTTTAATACAGCATCGTGAAAAAAGAAAGGGAGAGGTTAATGATCATACTATATTCAGTATGATTTATAATATATATGAGTGATTTCTTGTAAATAGATATTCTTTTATAGAACAAGACAGTAGTATTATACTGATGAAAACATTATAAAAGAAGCAGAAGAAGAAGATGAAGAAGAAGAAGAAGAAGAAGAAAAATAATTACAAAGGGCTGTATAAAATGTTTTTTGTTTAATTAATCGCTTAAGGCTGTCTGAGCACATATTTCTCTAGAAACATTGACATTTCTCATTCAGTCAACTTTACTTGTATTACATTTAAATCTTGTATTTTGTTTGTCACAATTGTTAATTCTTTATTCGTCATTTTATTATCTGCTACCAAATTAAGTAGATTTCTTAATAAATTGTAACTGCTTTAAAATGGTATTGAATGGAGCAACGTTATTTTTATGCAAAATAAAAAATCGTGTACATATAGAAAAAATAAAGTCGCCTGACTTTTCGTTTGTAAACACTTATAAAATTTTGTATGTTATTTACCTCAATCCTATTACATTAAAAATAGTTTAAAAACAAAACAAAACAAAAACAAAAACAAAAACAAAAACTGGAAAATAAAGAATGAAACCAATGTACGTGATGAACGATTGAATAATACGTTTCTTCGATACTTGGTGAACATGTATATATTACATTTACTATATATATATATATATATATATATACATATATTAATTAAGTAATTCAAAATGCCTAATATTCTTCTGCACCTAATATTCATAAAATTATAATATTTGCTATTTTATTAAAAAAAAAAAAAAAAAATAACAATGATTTCATTCATAGGTTTTTACGAACTATTTGAAAGTTTCAATGAAATTATGAAACAATAAACAATGTTAATATTGTAAGTACATTGCTTATGCAAGTTTATTTTTAAATATTTCATAATTCAAACAGAGCAACTGACGCGGACATGACGCGCCGCCATATATTGGTAAAATTTACTTATTTTCAGACCAACAAGGAATACAACGTCCTCGATCGGAATAAAAATATAAATTATTACATACGCTTGTCGAGTGGATTCGTTTACTCATTTGCTCGTATTTCACAAGTTACTACTCCCAATGGTCATTGGGTTAAAGGCTTCGTTACAATTATACACATGTAATTAACGGTTAGCATACATTGGCTTAGTTTTAATTAAGGCTTACGGTCGTGCAATCGTAATATCTTAAACTCTCAATTTCGATAGAATACTTAAGAAAATAACACGGATTTAATAGAGAGAGAGAGAGAGAGATAGAGAGAGAGAGGCGATAAAAATACATAACAAGGCTCTATGTATGATGACTAGTGTCGGGAAACAATAATATAAATACGCAATAAATAGACTTGGTAACGGTGTAATATGAAGATTGCCGTAGTGGGCGGAGGCTGCGTCGGGTTGACAACAGCTCTGATAATACAGGAGAAATTGCGCAACGCGCACCTCGATCTGATAGCTGAAAATTTCGAGCAAACGACAAGTCATGTGGCTGCGGGTATATTTCGCGTGGGCGCCGCTTACTCAAGTCCCAGCGAAAGCATTACAAGGTTTCCTTACTCCGACATTCCTTCGTTAAAGATGCATGAAAGCCGCGTTTTAAGGGAATAACAAAATAATAAGTAGATGAATTAAAATCTGTTTGTCGAAAATGTAATACGAGTCCATGATTTTTATGCTTCTTTTCATCTTCCCAAGATGTTTTATTCTGTTATTTATCGTTGAAAATTTGTTATATAATTTTTAATTAAAAGGATAAGAACGCGACGGCCAATATAAAGCTTTTATTTATTATTCAGAAAATGGATAACGGATGCCTATAGCTTTTATGAAGCAATTGTTAAATCGAGAGAGGCCTCGGAGGCTGGAGTTTCCAGGATCTCCGGATACATTTTTTCAAATTCTCATGATAATGTGAAGGTGCACCTTTTATTTTGATATCTTCGTAATGAGAATGCAAATTTTTCAATGAAAAAGATACGATTGTATTTATTCGGCTACTTGATTTATAGAATGAGTGGATGGAAGGTCTAGTTCCAATTTATCGACGAGTCAACGAGTCGGAAATGATTATGTTTGGTGATAATTGGAAATACGGATGCTTCATATCAACTTTATTAACTCAGCCAAATCAATATCTTAAGTGGGCAAAAAATAAGTAAGTATGCAAACGATCTTAAATGGTAATTAAACATAAGTTACAAATAAAAAAGATTCCTATTTTTTATCGATACAGACTGATTCAATCGGGGGCAATTTTAATTACAAAGCCGATAATTTCATTAAAGGAGCTCGCAAAAGATTATGATCTTATCATGAATTGTACGGGACTCGGAGCAAAAATACTTTGTCAAGATAGAAAAATGATTCCAATTAAAGGTCAAGTTATTAAGGTACATTTTTCAAGTGCATTAACGAGGGAAATAATAAGCGAGCAAATTTTATACTGAATTATACGTGCCCTATTACAATGTCGTTACAACCTTTATTTCTATTTTCACATTACGTAGGTTGTTTAGTGAGATATTAGGTAATATAACGATAGCTTTATGCTATGTAAATAGTCGTTTTATCATAACATAAAAAACATATTCAATAAAAAAAAAAAAAAAAAAAAAAAAAAAAAAAATTTCGCCCATTATGTTTTTAATTTTTAATTTTATAGGTACGAGCACCTTGGTTAAGAACGTTTTCTTACGGCGAAATTAATACTTACGTTATTCCTGGTAGTGATGGTCTGACGACTTTGGGAGGACTAAGAGATTTCGAATCCTCGGATCTTACCGTTTGCCCTTATCAGGCAGCGGCAATACGCGATCGCTGCGAAAGATTGGTTCCGTCTTTAAAAAAAGCTGAACTCGTAGCCCATAAGACAGGTTTAAGACCCCATAGAGAGGGAGGTGTCAGGGTTGAAGTGGAAAAAATAAATGACGGCTCTTACTGCAGTGCGGTAAAGTTGAAAATAATTTAGATTTTATCACACTTTCAGCGCAATACTGTAAAAAAATGTATTGATATTATGTCAATTATTCTTAACAGTAGTTCAATATTTTCAAATAATAATGCATCAGAATTAATAGAAACAATTTTAACGCACTTAAAATATAGAAAATTTTAAATAAATATTTCGAGGTTATTGACAAGACAATAGCATGCATCGTTATCTTATATGGCATGGACATTATATAGAGACGGAGATGACGATAAGAATTGTTATTACAGTATTGTGTTGATAGTTCGATGTAACAAATTTAGTATGTACATAACAATTTCTTTAATCATTTCATTATAAAATAGGTTGTTCACAATTATGGACATGGAGGTTATGGCATATGTACAGCACCCGGTACTTCTAAATACGCAGTTGAATTAGCCGAAGACGCTCTCAGAACATCATCGAAATTATAAATGAATTTTTCTTTCGACATTTTATTTAAATAATATTTACAGCTCTAATAACTAACAATATTAGGATAATGGCATAATATCTATGATATAAATTACAAAATTTACAATTAAATGTGTTTACAATTTTCACGAATAAACGAATTTTTATTTAAAAAATTCCCTATACTTTATTGTTACTTTATATAAGAAAAAACACTAATAACGGTTAATACTGCTTAATGACAATATTTCTTAATAATTTATGTCGCTTTTCCGAGCGAGGCACGATTTTGTTATTTTCGCAAAAAATCACTGCAAATCATGATTATATTGTTGTTTCATCGATAAAACTTTCTCATTGTCGCACGAATCGAGCACAAAAATTGAAGAGCATAATTTTAAAATATTTCAAGAAATTGAATTAAACTTCTTTCGTAGTATAAGATAAACAAATTTACAGGAATGGTTTAAATTTAAAGAACATTTAAGTTCTGCTGCAACACCGCTGGAGTGGCTTCGATTATTTTACTTTTTTCCGGGTTTGATGTTTTTCCGAGGCGGTGCTCCCCATCTTAACGCATTACTGTCTACAGTGAGCCTTGGCCTCTTGTATTGACTACTTTTAATATGTTCCTCTACAAGTTTTGGCGTGACGCATATCACATGCTGACCTTTCCAATACTTTACCATATTCATACTTTGTAAAGTAGAGATTATATCCGTTTGCGATATACTAGTCATTTGACTTGAAATAAAGATAAGAAATGTTATTATTAATAATCAGAGATAAATGAAAGAAAGCTGACGGATGAATTTTTGAAAAATCTAAAAATTCTATTAGCTTTATTTTATTAAATAATGTTATCACGTCAATAATCAATTTAATATGTCTATTGAAAAAAATATCATACATTAATTGAAAATTGTTAATTGTAAAATACAATTGTCCCAACGTTTTGTTTCATAAAATTAAGGAAGAGAAAAAAGAATTAACTTATCAAAACAAAGAGATAAAGATTGTATAGTTGAAAATAATGTGTGTAAACTAAGCTTGGATAGATCCACGTTAATGATACTTTTGTTTAACTATTGATGGGACCTTTTTTTTTTGTTTTTTGTTTTTTTGTTCTTTTGTTTTTTTGTGAATATTCTGAATAAAATAATAAGTTAAATCAATGTAAATTAATTAAATACGCACCTTAAATCTTTAATACTTAATGTTCCCCTAAAGTCTCGCAGAATTTCAAGTAAAATCCAGCTCCAATAACTTCGATAAGACAGTTTACCTAAATCACTTAGTGGTTTCTCTGGACTTCCTACAGTTTGTTCAATCTTACTTAATTCATAACTGAAAGCTATTAAAAGTTTACCATATCCTTGTCTTTGAAACGGTGGTAGAGTTAGAATACAAGCAACATTATTACCATCGGGTGACTCTTTTTCCTTGAAAATTTATAATAAATTTTTTATTATCATCGCACTGATTTCAAATATATATATATATATATATATAATACTTTAGAATATGTGGCTTACTTTTGAAAAATATCCGACCAGATGTGCTCCGTGCTTGTCCACTTCGCATAAAATATAAAATAGAAAGGGCTCGACATCAAAATAAAGTGTTTTGTGATCTAAAAACAATTTCGCCAGTAGGCAAAGGTTTTGGCAGTAAATTTTGTGTTCTTTGCCATCAACCTCCCAAATACTTAGTGTCCCTTTTCGATAAATTTCTTTACCCAGTGGTTGTCTATGAGTACATTCGCTCTAAAATAAAAGCATGTTATTATATTCTCCCCGATATAATATTGGAATGAATATACATATAAAATGAATATATTTAATCACCATATGATATCGATATGTCTTTTCTAGCCTCATATATTTCAGACAGTATTCACAAATCCAAAGTTTTGGTTGTTTCCCATACTCCTCTGGATATGGACTGAAGTACCATGTATCTATTTCGTATTTACCTGCAATACATTTTGTATAAGTCGTTTTGTAAAAAAAGAAAAGTCTATTCTAATAAATTCTTAATGTACGTGTACCTATTTGTATCCTGTCAATGTATTTTACTTTTGTGATTGCTTCATGTTCCTTCTCTAATGCTGCAGTTGTAGGATCCATTTCAGCATATGTCTTAAAGAAATACATTTAACTTACTATTAAGTATGATTAATATTATAAACAATAAAATCCTTTAAGTAATTACTTTTTGCACATGATTAATTTCATCATGACGTCTTTTTTGATTTCTCGTAATCTTTCTATCCGATGAATCGGCTAGCAGATCAATGCTCTGACTCCTATCACCATTTTTCCAGGATCGATCGCTCATGTCAAACCTACTGGACATAATTCTATCTCGAGGTACCCATTCATCCAATCTTCTGTTATAACCTTCATAGTGAACATAATATTCATAATGGTTTTCCACTTCGTTAAAACGAGTTTGAATGACTTCAGCAGG